>NW_008752141.1:87626-88508 GCF_000715545.1 Opisthorchis viverrini | reverse complement strand
TCACGGCCAGCTACTGCCCGGAGCCCTAGGTTTTCCGTCAGAATGTTTAGCCTGGCCAGATGAGCCAAAGTCGACTAACCAGCTAACCAAACCCAAACAGATGATCGGTTCAAAAAGTCACGTGACTCAACGCTGGCACCGAATATCTTCACAAATGAAGCGCACGATGAGTCAACTGACAAGCAGGCAAATAGCTCCTCAGGCCTGATAGGGTGGTGGGTAGGCCACGTTGGAAATCTAGGCCCGGCTGCTTGGTACAGCGAAAGAACGGACGATTTTATCTTGGATGATACCGCATTTTGGCAGCTTCATGGTGCCTACATTGGGCAGAATGTAATGAAACTTCCCCAGAAAGTACCAGAGACTATATCATCTGAAACGGAACCAGAAAACCAGCAACTGAGACAGTCTACAAGAGTTATTGACAGAGGCTAGTTTTAGGTCTACAGAGCAAAGTAACCATGTCGGCTTCACAGTGAAGTTTGAAAGTCCACAATTTACCACGAAATTTGCGGGGTTTTGTTGCAAATCTGTTGCAATCTGGTGTTGTTTCATCGGAAGTTTTTGTAACAATACTAATGATAGTTGAATAATTTGGAGCGAGGCATGTTGGGTTTGAAAGTCGCCGACTGTCGACGTCTTCGGAGCATTGCCCGATTCTGGTGAGAACATCGGATCAGCAATGCTGAAGTTCGTCAAATGGTATTCGGGAGAAATAACTCACTCTCGATAGATGAACTGATCACACTGAATAGGTTGCGCTGGCTTGGCCACGTGTTGCGTATGCCAGTCGACCGACTTCCCCCGAAGGACTCTTTTTACACAACCACGTGAAGGGTGGAAGAGAGCCAGAGGCGGTCAAACAATGACTTGGCAGCGAAG
>NW_008752141.1:71393-87360 GCF_000715545.1 Opisthorchis viverrini | reverse complement strand
AATCATCGGTGAACGAAACGGTGGCAGCTACAACAACTGTACGACAAGTACGTGGTTATTACAGCTGACAATGATGATGATGATGATGTCAAACAGCAGTATCAATGGGATAAACCATAGCGATAGGCAACGCCTCCTCTCAAGCACTGCACCACTTCCATTCGGCAAGTTGTTGGTGTGATTCATGGACGATTTGAAGCACTTTTTGGCTCCAGAGTACGATTAATTCCCGTCCATACCTACTGGAATATCAGCAACGGGTAATTATTTGTCTCGTTCTCAGGTTGACTGTGTGCTACATGATGATAGTGTGTCCTGGGCAGACAGCTGTCTCCAGGTTACTTGACAATACATTTCAAAAAGCCGACTTGGTAACTGCGACAAAAACATAAATACTATAAATAGCAACGACAGATCATATCTGAATGGATGACGGTTACCTCGGTAACGTCAAACCAGTGGCAGCCGTTTGACAGCAATGCACTGACGGTACGGTCGAGACTAGAAAGTCTTGAGGATAAATAAAGATGTAGATGACAACAGAACAAACAAGTACGCACTTGCAGCTCATGACTACCCGTACAGCGGGACTATCACATAAACACGAATAAGGCACTTCAAATAGGGCAAAATGAGAAATTGTTGTGGAGAAACTTCGTGTCCCTGGAAATACAGGAAAAGACAAAAGCTGAGTGCGAGGAGACTTTGTCGTTTTCAGCTGAGATTTCGTCTTGTCAGTGAAACCAATCCGACAATTTTTGTGGATACGCCAGCTTTTTCCCTCAGTATTCATGGTTCGAGCTTGATTGAACTGCTTTGAGCCAGCCAGTCGTGTGTTCACTGGTGTGACGTAATGCAGTTTAGTGCAGTTTAGGCTCTCGCTATTGCTAAAATTTTTCGTTTCAATAAGGCATCAGCACTGCACCAGCAATTGAAGAACTGGGTGAAAGTCTGTTAGGCCATCTTTCAGCAAAGCATGACTCTTGTGTCGTGGGTGGCCGTCTATGGGTTACGCGTGCACTGAGCCTGCCAGACTATGCGATAGGGAGAAGACAGAGAACTGGGGACACGGCTGTATTGCCAGGACAAAACATACAAAGCGTCTGCGTAAATATATAGGATGACTAATTGGCCAAATATGGTCGTTCACTCGTTCGTTCCGTACAGCCACTGGCGGTGTTCCGGTCGTGAACACTCTCAGGCCCCTTACGCTGGTCGTATGTTCCTAGGCCATGTTTGGTGAGAGCCGCCAACTCACCTACTTTCCGGAAGTGTCGTACCGATGGTGACCTTGGGGATGCGTCACTCTCTACACATGTGCTTTTCTTCCTGACTGGGCGCATCCTGACAGTGGCGAAGTCTCTCAAATGAATGTCGCTGTTTCACATCCCATGAAGATCTGTTTTTCCTCTTGAAAAACGCTAGTGGTGGTATCAGTTCAGCGCACGAAAGCCGCTTACTTCATTCGCTGATCCAGGTTCTGACCAATAATGACTTCCTCTACCTTATCTCGAGTAGTCCCGGTGCTGGAGATCGTGTGCCCCAAATTGTTCCCTGCACCTTCAAAAATTGGTATTTCTTAGGCTTAGGTCATAGTCCTACCCCTTTCTCATTTCGTTCAGATGCTTCTCTTTGTTCCCTGCTATCACTGTGAAAGTGACCGAGCAGACCGAATGAAGCTTCGTAGTGAGACCACGTAGGGCTCTATCCAGGAGGCTTTGGAAACTGGCTGGCTGGCCATAAGACATTGTCTCAGGCGCCGATGCGGCCATTTTGTAAGTCTTCTCCCTCCATTCGCCAGTACTCTAAGTTGAGGCCAAGTTCGCTATACTGGTCTCACCAAAAACCTCAAGGTTGACAATGATATGAAACAGTGAAAGGAAATCCTTAGGCTTTCAGTAATCGACCCAAAGCCAACCATTCTTTTTGTTGAACAGCTCTACCGAAAAGACTATGGGAAGCCGGGGCGTTGAACCATATTGATCTTCACTATCTGGTGCTCCTAACTTGTTTTCCGTGCTGGTAGCATGGTGGGAGGTAGCGTGGTGTTGTGACTTGCTGAACGGTCGTGCAACTCTGTATCGGTCCCTTGGCTTCCTGCTCCGCCCACTATGTTATATCAAAATGGACGTTAGGTTTAGACCGTCCTTTATGGAGACAAAGGAAGCTTATTACAGCAGTATTTATAGGGTAATAAAAGAATGTTCTTCAAGGGCATGCTAGGATTTCCGTGAGGAGACGCAAAGCATTGAGCTAAAGATGCCCGATACAGATTGGCTGGCATTGTCACCAGTCGAGGCATGCCCTCGTTTGGTCCGTGGCGCGCACGTGACCCATCCGTCCAACTGACGTGCTGCTTGATTATTAGGGGTGGATGGCCTCCGAACACGTGGAAGAGTGAATTTTGGTGCTTCCGGGCGGGCGAACATTTTGACAAAGTTTACAGCAACTTGTGTTTCACAATAACTCCACCACTTTGAATTTTGCTTACACTTGCTGACACCCAGCACGTATCAGAAAGATTTGGTACGTCAACTTCTGAAGTTCCACGGGGGTCTTGACGACTACAGGCCTGCGCCTCATATCTCAGTTAACAGGGACTTGAATAAACGTGAGGTTTGTTAGGCCTTCTAAGTGGAATTCAGTAGTTCGGGCTATTGCGTGGCATTTGCACATACACAAGGATGGACGAGATTACATGAAACAGCTGTTGACTACTACTTTGTAGATTCACATCCACGGATTTCTTTAACATCTGCACCGACTGAAGTAGGAGTTCTCATTGCAATCCTTGGTTTCATAATCTTTCCTTAAAGTGTCCATAAACGACTCCCCTAAGGAACCCCCAACCGGGTTCTAGGCTGGCCGTTGGCGGTTTGTAACAAACTTTCAACGCGTCGCTTATGGGAAGTTCCATGCTGTAATGGAATGTCTGTTTGTTTCCAACTGCGGAGCCGGGACGATCCAGTTGTCGGTAGGGTTATCTGAGATTCTACTTGTGCGTGAATTTCTTACTTATTGAGAATAAACCGGACGGTAGTCTACCTCTCCGATCAGCAAACCTAGCAGAATGTTCCCTTGCCGGGAATTTATTTAAAACTCGCCTGCCTGCCTTAGCCTTTTCATGAGCAATAATCATTGTCCGAAAGAAAACTTGATCGGATCGGCACATTCCTTCCTGTGCCATCCATCGTTAGACAGCACGAGGATCACTCGTTCGGATTAGGAATACAGACCCTGACTTGTTCCCGGAATTTTTCTGGACTGATGTCCTAGATGATGCCGCATTTTTTCGGTATGTTGTTCATCCTGACAGCATCACTGGAACTATAATATAGTATATGTATATATACATATATATAGTATAGTATAATTTCGGACAAGAGGCTTCAGGGATGAAGGATGCAATGGACAATACAGCATATTAGTATCACGCCAAACATAGAATTACGTCAGGAACTTTTTGCGTTGACTGTCTGAGTAGTTGTCATGGGCTTGTCACCTTGGTCACAGTGGGAAGTGACGAGCTGTAACAAGAACGCGGGAGGTGTCAACTGTCAACCCGTTTGTGTACAGAAAAGCTGGTATATAATTCGAGGTATCCACTCCAAAATATAATGTATTTGTAGGTCTCCCAGAAACTACTCTTGGTGATGAATTATGAGATCGTCAGATTCGGACAATTTTGGTGAGTGCTGGCTCGAATCCGATGATCAGGTGAACTGGATGCCTGCGCTTCCTCCGAAAGTGACGAGATACTACTAAAGATTGGACTTTCAGATTTATGGTTGGCCAAATTTGGTTCAGCCGCAGTAAAGATTCATTATCTTATTACAATGCATGCATCCCAAGAGGATCTTGGCGTTTGATTAGTTCCCCTGAAACCTCAGAGAGCAGAAGACCCGATGAGTGGCTCACATACCACAATGTAGTATGTAACATGACAGGATCGATGACCTTCGTTTATACAAACACTTCCACATGCAGTTTGCTCTTTGGTAAGTTTTTGGGCCTTCTTGAGCAGTTGTACACGGGTGTCTCTTCAGTTTCATTTCTTTGCTCTCCACAAATAATGGGCTCTGTCACACCAAGGAAAGAAGTAACAACAAAGAACTCAAGTGGACTGCAAAAGATCAATTTTTTAATGGTTTACGTTCTAGCTTACTGCCAGTTAAAGGTGTACGGCTTTTGCTACGGAGTCATTTTTTAAAAAAAACGCCAACTGGGCAGTTACAGACTATTGGACAGGACAAGGGAGCAAAACCTTCATCTGCATCTTGTTTAAAAAACTGAATATCCATCTTCCCTTGAACGCCATCTTCTCCTTGAACGCGTCTTCCTGAACCTTCCTGGATATTAATTGGCTGTTGCTCAAATCCAAGCAAATGCTACAAAGAGACCCCACAAATTCCGCAATGGATCTCCCTTTTCGAGAGACGCAAAGCGAATTTTCAAGCAGAAAACATACTACTCGCATGCCTTCCTAATCAGTAGTATCACCGTTACACCAGTATAGAGTTTAATAAAGACAGATTTTCGGGAAAATTTAATAATTTCCATCTTATAAAGGAAACTAGTCACAAGGTTGCTGAAAACTCTTCGATAGCCCACGACCGGTTTCGCCCTTCTTGGGGCTCATCAGGTAGGCGCGATCCCCGAGTTTCCGTCAACCTTATGATCCACTTGAACCCAAATTGCACTGTTTTCGAGAAATACACCCATTTGCAAATCAGTTTGGTTTTCATGAGAGACTCAACTGAATCTCTCGTTTATGATATTCTTTAACTGAATTTGCTTCACACGGGCCGCCTTATGATTCAGTTGGCACGATATTCGAGATGAGTGTATTTCTCGAAAATTTGCATCTTAATTTTTTTAAAACATTACTCTGCATTGTACGTTTCTGGTAGAAATCCAATCGGACGTATTGAACGGACAAGATGTTAAGTGTGAATTTCTCTCAATGTTGTGTTTACCTTCCACTGAATTTTCTCTTTTTTGATTGCAGAGGAAAAAAGAGAGTTTTGCTTATAATGCCGGTAAGTTGAAATCAACATCCGTATTCTTGTGAAAATGTAAGCAAATATTTTCATTCTGGTTCTGAGCGCCTCAGTGGTTGGAACCGGAGAAGGAACAATTTCTTGGCTTTTCAAATCCAATTGATGTGTAAAAATGAACTATTTTCATACAGCCATTTAAGACATGCTGACAGACATACATCTTGATTGATTTCTTCGTTATTCAGCGCGGAAAGGAGGTTACAGGCTTGCAGCTTGGATTTTGAATTCCACTATCTTGTTAGTGTAACGGCTTGGATGAGAACTTCTTTGAACGTGAGTTCGTTAACAACCGATTGCGTCTGTACCTAGGCTTTAGTTCTCAACGATACCGCACCCGAATCTTTTCGTTCTTCCGGGGATCCTTGTCACTAGCACTGTTTACAATAACCGGGAAGATTTTGCGGCCTGAGGACGTCAAATTCTGTTGACTTCCCTGCGGAAAAGGTTTATCCCCTCAAAATGGATTCTGGCAAAGCGTTTGAGGTCGAAAAATGAGAAAAAATAGGTTGGATCAGGATCTGACGAGTACAACACTAGATAGCGAGTGCACAAGAGACTCCCCAACTAAGTCAAACGTATTAAGTTAATATTGGTATTACTTTTTTTACCTTGTCCAACTCAGTGGACCTAAAACAATGGAGTGTCAAGCATCAATGTGTCGTATTTCTTGACCACACCTAGGTGGCAGTGGAAACGTCCGAGAGACAGAATGGGTAGTTGACTCTCTCCGGAAAGAATGAATGAATGAATGAATGAATGTTTTTCATACCGTCATTTGCTATCCACAACATCCATACGGTTGGATAAGGCCAACAGTTTCACAATTCGCCTTCTCATTGTGGGAATTCACTTGGGGCAGTCAGCACAGCTGTGAGTTGTGGTCTATTCCATAATTGCTCTGATCGATCAGTAATCAGACTAATCCGGGGTCAATCGATCGTCACAACCAGGACAGTTACTGGGTCGTCGTTCGATGAATCGGGCACACCAAGCGCATCGCTCAAGTGTGAACACGTTCGCCTGCTCAGATGTGAAAATTCAGATGCGTCCAACGTGCGTCGGTAGAATAGTGGTTACACGCTCGCCTCGCATGTCAGATGTCCGGGGTTCAAATCCTGGTACAGCTGCACTGCTGATGAACTCTAGTAAGAGCGAAACTCGAGTCCAGTGCTTCCCTTTGATGTGGACTCACCAGAACAATTGCGCCAGAACAGGAACGCGGCTGTTCAAATGAGAGTGGTGTGACTATGAACAAAGTACCTATCCCTCAAAACCCCAAAATTGCAATCAGACTAATCATATTCAGAGTAACCCAGATCGTCTCGTGCATGCGTTTCATCAGTTTCTGCCAATAAAGCATTCCGAGTAACAGACTGACTGCTGATGTATCAAAAAGATGGTCCTCATCTTGGGGAACTTTATGCAATGTTGAGATTGAGGCTTCTATAAAGATGATAATGGGCAACGTTGTGATTTGCTGTCTAGGTGTTGAGTGCCTGTTACGAAACGAGCCCTTACGTGTTAAGAAGTTTCCTGTCATTTCATTGGCTATGCTCCACCAACCAACCTGTCCAAATTAATTACTATTCTTCTATTCCATTGTTCATTTGTTTACCTAGTCATCGGTTACTTCGTCAATCTCATCTGCATATAGCACTGCTCGTATCCAGGCTAATCCCTGGTTATTTTCACCCTTGGTAGAAAACATCGATCGATATTGCGGCCTCCGCGAGGACGATCGCCAATGGTCAAGCCAGTTTGAGACCGAAACAAACGTTCTTCATATCAGCAAGCGCATCGTAGGTGGCATAAAATCAAAGCTCGGAGAATGGCCGTGGCTTGTCTCTCTGATGTTTTATGAGACAGCAGAAGAGATCAAAAGTAATCTCGTTGGAAAACATGGAAACGGATCGATATTTATACCACCCACCATCATAACGTACTATCCAAGTGGATCAAGACGATATCACATATGCGGTGGGACGTTGATTCATCCGCAGTGGGTTTTGACGGCAGCCCACTGCTTCTTGTAAGTTTAAGTTATTACAGTGAATCAAGACGTGGGTAATCAATGACGTTCAATGTACCTCCCTGTCTCTCTCACGTTTCGCCATTCACTGTACCGAACAGGGGGAAATAGTACTCAGGCTATTAAAGAACATGATCTTACAACGAAAATCGATAAGCCATAATTTAAATGCGATGTGGCAAGATGCGTGTAATCTTTGTCTCCTCGGATCTGATCCAGGCGCTCTTGCGGAATGTTTCACCTGAAACTTTTAATGCAATGTCATAGTGTTCATTTCAGAGCGTCCGGAAAGTGGGAGATTCAGGTCTTTGTGATCCTCCAATCGATTTGAAGAACGCTACAAGAATAATGGCTTTTCTGAAAAGGAAAACGATGTCTTGAGTGTCTTTCACGACAAAATATGTAGATTAGGATGGCGGAAATAACAGAAGGCACGCAACTCTGTGTTTATTTGAGTTTCAAACGAGGAGAGTGACTCAAAAAGTCACGACAGACTCTGAGGAACTCATTGGTCCTGCCCAGCACAGAGTCATCCTCAGTAAACTCTCTAACAAGAAGCTCCCGGCCAGACAAATTGATGTTCATTGTGGCACTAATGAACATACAGAGGCTGCGTCCCACAAGTTTTTCAATTACTGTTTTCGAAATTTCTGACGCTCAATCTGTTAGTGTGTCCCATTAGCGAAAATTAAGGCTGTCATTTAGCCATTCCAGAGCTTTACATGGGACGGAATGCACGTCCCATTGTTTTTATTGATTGCTTCCCAAGAATTTCCAAAAATGAGTGGCAGTTTTTATCTTACCGTCCAAGCGTAGGCACCAAAGTCGTGAAGACAGATCATTTATGTTTGGTTACGTAAAACGGGAGCCGAAGAGGGGGGCCTCAGTTTAGCTTCTTCTGTGTAGAGTGACACGCATTACATCTTGAAGTATCTGACCAACCCATGAGAGCTTTCAGTCCACTAGCAGTTATGTTATATCTTTGTAGCTTTCCTCAGAAGTTGGGAAATACAATTCAAGGTAATCAACAGGGAGTCTACAGCGATTCTACACTGGTGCTTCAGCAGTTTTGCTACTTTACGTGTTCTCTGGACTCATCGGCTGAGCTCTGATCCATTTTACCCTCAGCGAAACTGATTTCGAGAGCGACTGCCATTAAGTACCAAGACTAGACGGCAGAACTGAGTAGTTCAGTGAGAGAAGGCAGCTGATATGACTGGCCTATCAAATATTCGAGGCTGGTGTATGTACAGATATAGGAACTCTTGGGCTCGCCAGACCGGAGACTTACGCTGAATTCATGGAATGCTAATGTACAGACAGTTACCTTCATACGGAAATCGTTGGTCGCAGTATAAACCGGATACTCAAAAAAAAACCATAAGCGTTGAATGGAGGTTTTCATTTCAAATGTCTTCAAGCAACTACTGAAAACGCTTTCAGTAAGATGATACCTCAAGCCAATTTTATCTCCAATTTTTGAAGTGTATTCCAGTTCATTCAAGAATATTTTCAAAACGTTTGGGTTTCATCTACCACGATATCTTAAGATATCCTTCCATTACCTGGTTCCGAATACCGGTGAACAACGCTCGTGGGTTCTCAGCTTTTGGCAGAATGAATGTATTGTGTTCCACGAGCACCAAGCTAGTAACTTCTAGGGCTCTTTACACCACACTAATGCGGTATCGAGGCAGGTGCGGGCAGACTAGGAATGGTTCGCTTAAATTGCCGGTCTCAACACAGGAGAAAGCCGCTAAACATTACCGTCTCAATCTACGTTGTATTCTCGAAACTGTAAAATGACGTAAAGTACCAAAACAAAATGTAAGATGGTGCACTCACTTTTCAAGTCGTTCCTTCTAAAAATTACCATAGGAAAACGTTTGTAAGGAATATTTCTCAGGCACTGTGAATCGCTTCCACTAAACACGTGTAATTTGTGGCTCATTGACTCACCTCTTCAACTTCTTTCTCGCACTTCACGTCTCCTTCTTCTTCCTCTTCCTCCCCAGGTTTCTGGCGAAGGTAACAACACCGCGTAATATCTCAAATTACAGACTAATACAGCGCCATGAAGTTTTTGCAATGGGCCAAACAAACAAATATAGGACCACTCTGTGATTTCATCAGTTTCATTAATCCAGGTTGATCTGTTAGCCGAAACCCAGGGATACGTCTACACACCCACTGGTGCTTTGTCCGCTATCTTTGGATAAATATATGGATCATTTAAACATCATCATTTAAACATGTTTACAGAAATCTGCTGCTTTCCAAAAGGTCTTAATCTAATCGAGTACGAGTATTCAGCTCACCTTTGACGGCCTTTGTTGCATCAAACAGAACCCGATTATTTGTAGCCCCAGCAGAATTCCTCCACAAAGTAGAAAGCACTTTGGTACGCGGTCCAGGAGATTATCTTCCACAAAGGTGCTTTAACAATAACATAAATGATCACGTATTTTTTCATGTGTTCCGGAAAGTTAGTCAACCATAAAACCAAATAAAAGATACGACGAATGTATTCCAGATCACGAGTTAACAGTGCAAAAGTGAATTAGTTTCATGCAAGGTGATGCTATAGGCGACGAAGCAGGTCCTACGCAAACTAATCTATAGAACATATCCAGACATTGTCTTTCTAGGAGTTGCAAATCCACGAACTTATACAAAAATATGACATATAAAGTTTATTTTAAAAGGCACATCGCGACGAGGGTGGGTGTTTCATTCGGCTTAGCCTGTGTGGAAAGACTAGAAAGAATGGGAACATTTACATCACAGTTGTAACTCAAGGGTATGTTCGAAAAGTTTGATGGCGTCAGTAATGCGTTCGAAGACATAAAGCGGTGGTTACGGATTGCAAAATCGCCTGGGAAGATTCGAGCACATATATGTGCTGGCCTGCAATACAGTCGTACGACATTCTGCAAAAACAAGTTCGAAGTGGTCTGAGGCAAGTTTTCCTCAAAATAGCTTTTGTTATCTGGCCAATTGCTACTGGAAGACACATGTCAGCGTTGATCACGGGCCACTTCGTCTTCAAAAGTTCCCCCCTTCTTCGAGCGAAATAGAAAAAACATCTGGAACAGAGTTATTCTCACGTGCAAAGATAAGACGCTTGCGTTTTCAAAATCAACCGGTCTAAGATAATATCTCACGACAAAAATTTGTTTGGGAAATCTGCTTCGCGACTTTGCAGGGGAGTACATGTAGGTTTAAGTTAAAAGCATTTGATTGAATCCTTCTATGGCGTAGCGTTGTTACCGACTTTGTTGCCGAATTTAGTAGGTACTTTTAACCTATGTAATACCGTATTCATTCAGCTGCTATATCGCTGAGGGAACAGTGTTTTGTTTCTGCTCCTGTGTAACCTTGCAGTGTTTGTTTCGTATGACTTTGTTTGTGTAGTTTCGTGCTTAAGAATGAAGCATGATGAAAATGTAAGCTATTTGCAATGCGAATGATGATTATTGCTTAACAGCAGCAACTAATCCATCATGAGTTGCGAAGTGGAAAGGACCGTGCGCATTATGACTGTCAGTTTGGAAGTAAACGCAGAACAAACAAAATAATTATCACTAACAGATCTGAACCAAACGCCAAATGAAACCTTCGTTAAGAAGAAAGCTTGAAGAATGGGCCGAGTCTTCCAAGTCTGACTAAGTTGGACCACCTGAACCCTCGTAGAAATGGAGGATGTTTCTCACCATATTACGACACTCAAAATTCGCAATCTCTGGCGATCTATCGAGCTGTGTGTTTATTTTGTGTACCATAACTGGTAACTATAACTGTAACTCCACCTCTGGTGGAGTAGTGGTTACACACTCGTCTCGCACGTCAGAGGCCTGACGTTCAAATACCGGCACGGCCTTTGGGTATGCATTGCTGTTGGGCTCTAATGAGAGCGAAACTTGAGTCCTTCCCCTTCCCTTGATGTGGACTAACTGGAATAATTACGTCAGAACAGGAATACGACCGTTCAAACGAGAGTGCTGTGGCAATGAACAATGAACAGCTATACGACCGTTCAAACGAGAGTGCTGTGGCAATGAACATATAAATGAACAGCTTTGCGCTAAAGGTCTTGTAATTTTCCAGGCTAGTGATACTATTTTACGATCCAAGGTTAATGCTCTCCCCTCCCAGCCACCAGAACATTGAACCTCTCTGTCGACTCCGAGGTTTATACTGGTTGATTTTTGAGTTTCCTCATAACTACTCAGAACCCTAAAAGATCCACATGTCCGTAGATCTGAAAAAAGATGACCAGTTCGTCTACTTATAAGCGGCTTAAGTATTTCTTTCTCACCGCAAAAAATACTTACTTGGATTCAAAATTTATCGACGCACCAAAAACTGTTATTTGTGGATGTTAAACTGTCGTGAGTGTCATGTGAGTATTGAGAGGCTCAGTACAAATTTACGAGGAAGAAACAAGATATCTTCTCAGAAACGAAGTATTACAGGGAACCGAGTTCCTCATCCTATTCATCTAACAAGTTTTCATAATCTATTAAAGATTCACGTGATTAGACGCTTTCAGAGGGCATTCAACTAACTCATTTTATACTTCAAATAACCAAAATGTTAGTCCGTTTTAAACAAAAAATGTCGTCCACAGGATGCGATACAGTGTTGTCAACAGCAGATTCTGCAAATGCTGGAAGAGATCGTGTCCCTCTAGGAACGAATACTGAATAAACTACCCAGCTTGACCAAAGCAGTTGGGAATAAAATAGAAAATTTTCTTCGGGAGATGAGAGGGAGGCTGGCCGAGTGGATGATATAGTGAAATACCATAGAAGGAAGCAATAACGCACTGATGATGTCACCTCGATTGGTGATGAAACGTTTGCAATCAAATTGCCCAGCTCAGCGAACAAGCCAACGACCACCATCTACGATACCTGAACATCCATCTACTCCTTGAACGCGTCTTCCCAAACTTTCTTGAATACTCATTGACTGTTGCTCAAATCCAGGCAAATGCGACTCCACAAATTCCGTAGTAGATATCACTTTTGAATGGACGCGAAGCGGGTTTACGAGGAACATACTACTCACATGCATCATTGGTAGTATCCACCGTTACACCACCTCTGCGTCCAGGTTTCGAATCCCACACGAGTACTATATGACCGGCTTCCAACCACTTTGACCCTTGTTTCCGGAATGAAAACGTAGCTGAGGAAGCCCAGTTGTCTTCAATTTGGTATTCTGCGTCCAATGAGTTATGATATGTGATATCTTACAAAATATGCGGATATCGCTCGCGCGTTATATCTCAAATAGCAGCTGGAAAAAATGCTGGACTAAGAAACAATCACAACGAACGCACTGCTTTGAAAATTTCCGCACACAAAAAACTGACTTATAAACTCTTACAGATGGGAAGTTGCTGACAGAAAAAGTAAGCACTCAGAATGAACCGATCGGTTCAATCTGATGACCGGTTACTAGGCGGAGCGGGATATCGTACTTCACGGTTTCTCGGTCTGACCGCCAACTCCAAAGGCAGTTGTGTTTTCGGGCACGAAACTTGAGAGGCGCCAATCTACTCTGGTGATAGATGTACTTCTCCCAGTAATTGAAAACAGACTGGTTAAACCAAGAGGTTTTGACCAAAGTAATAGTTGTGGAGGGAACACTGCTTTTGTCGAGATGCCTCTGTGCAGAGGTCTTGACATCCTAATTTAACCGTTATGACGTAAGTGAGGAGCGGAAAGGCGAAGAAAAACTCTGCAGCCGTTTCAAACTCGTTTTACTTCTGGCGACTCCAAACAATGAATGGACAGCTGTGAAGCGCCTTGCAGCTTCTAGGCATTGATTCACCTTACTTGAGGGCACACATCTCGGTCAAACTTTCTCCTGGGTGTCTGAATTTGATGCAGTGTGTAACAAAACACGCTAGTCGCAATTCCGCTCCACCATCTCAAATACCATGCTAGCTGACACCTGAAGCGATCTTTGTGTAGCATAGAATTCAACCAGAAGAGGAATGAAACTCTCTAGAACACCACTGTAAGTTGCAGCGTGCGTATACCTCAAAAGTTTCTTTCGACTCTGTCCAACGCTGAACTTCAAAGTGGGTACGTATCTCTCCTTTTCGCCGAATTGTGACGTAGCAACCCGGAAACGATAACATTGTGCACACCGAGTTCGAGATATTCAATGGTGTACTGTGTAAAGCCAAGAAGTTATTTATTGGGAAACACCAAATAAACAGTTACATACTACTGGACAGGAAAGTAGACGTTTCATATGCATCCTGTTTTTAAAAACTGAACTTTCGTGGATATTCGTTGAGATCACGCACTTGTAAATGAACGCTGCAGAGCGATTCCACAAGTTCCGTAGTAAACTCCACCTTCCATTAGACACGAGGCGGAGTTACAAGAAAATCACATACTACTCATGTGCTTCATCAGTAGTATCCGCCGTTAAATTAGTAGTTCACATAGTTTCTTAGAAACGTTCTTCCGAACGTCTAACTCTGCGCGGTAGGGTCCGCTATTGGATATAAAGCTCGTACACACACCACCATTTTCTTATACAATCGACCAAAACGTGCTAAGTTTCATCGCCACCCAACCCATAAGTATACACAACTAGAACCAGACTCTCATTGCCTCGACTCTCATTGTCAACACAGAAGTTTTTCGCGATCCAAACCGCAGTTCACTATCATATTCCGAACCGCATAATTACTGAACAGCAAAACGGTATATGGAAGGAAAAACGGCAATTGTTGATCACCAAAGATAACCTATGCAGATTTCAAAATGTCCAAAGAGACTAGAGCTCGTCTCGTGTTTGTTCTACCGCTTATTCACGATTAGTATTGTGGGAATTTAGAAGCGCAGAGTCGGCTAAAATTTTCCCCGTTAAACTGTCTTCTTTTGTGCACTTGGAGATTTTTTTCATCATTATACTATCCTGAAACAAACATACTCAACCAAGATAAGGAATAAAATTTTAAGTAATCCATTTTTCATCCTTGGGTTGCTCAGTTGGACATTTTGTGGCGTGAATCACACGCAGATTACTTCTTTGTGGAAACTTGATCACTGACGAACAGTACTGCTTAATTTATCCATGCTCCAATTTATACATCCCTCCATCACTTCGATCGTCCTGGATAATACGGTGAAAATTGAATTAATCCCACTACGGTCGTTTTTGCCGATTGAGCTAAAATTGTTAAAATAACCGAACTACTTAGAGATATTCAGTAGCATGATGATTTGTTTATTTTGCTACAGTCCTGCAGGGGCTCATATCTACCTTTCTCCCGCCCCATATCGATGGCGTGTTCGAGCAGGTGAATATGATATGCTAGACGACCGGACGGACCACGAAGATATCGACGTTGAGGCAGTCTATCCCCATCCGGACTATAACGGTATGCTTATTTACATTGTAATGTGTAACAAGGAATTACTTACGGTAGTACAGCAACTCCTTCTCTAATGCCTTTAAACAACTGCGTATTACACCGCGTACTGCTAGCTCTTTTTGTCCATGTGTCTGTCTACCCCTTCATGATATAGCCAGCTAATAAATTTGGATGGATTCGTTTGGCAGTTCGAAATCAACGTAACGTATAAATACGGATTCACTAAGACGGCAGAGTGTGGGGGGTACACAGAAAGCGAACCCCACTGACCACACCCGGGCTATCAACGGGGTAGTCAAACGTGAGCGATGTGAAACCGATTGGCTTGACTACACCGACAAACCTGTCTTGCTGGAAGAGTAGTACCAAATGCCATCATAGGAGACCTCGCTTGCCGGGCCGAGGCTGTCAGAAATGAGCACGTTTTAAAAACGTACAAAGGTTCAAGGTTGCAGAAGGTTGCTTCGCAAAAGAACAGCGTGCCTCGTGCGGCATAAGACTACAGACTTTCAATCTCGGTTATCTGGGTGTTATTACCGAAATAACCACTACTAGATTAGCCTTGTTAGTGACTGATCAGGCGCTGTTCTATGTGCCCGCCCAATCACAGCAGAGTCCATTACACAATGAAGTTCATAGTTTTGGAAAGGAATCCTCTATGCTCTTCAAAGTGCATATTGGCCACCGGATAGATTTATTGGGACCAGCGAGACTAGTTTCTCAAGTAACAGCAAAAAGTGATGAACAATTTTTCCATCTAAATCGGGAGGAATCTCATTTCAGGACAAATTCTATTGTGCATTAACGACTGACGTTTATTGGTGACTGAATGACCTTCACGAGAATCAGCAGTAGTCAGGAGTAACGGTTTGTAGTGAGTCAAACTTTGTTGGCTAAGCCACGAAATAGCTCTTAGACGCCCACGTAAACTGGTGCCATTCAAGAACAACGGGGCTATCATGTGTTCTTTCCGAAAGGTGCAAAAGTACATTGATGTCGTCATTCTTATTCCAGGTGTTCTCATAAAAAATGTATCCGCATTTACCCTACTGCTGTCAGATTTTCCATCTGTTATCCAACAGCAAAAGAATCATCTAATGACGTCGCCCTGATGAAACTACAAACACCCGTGAAACTTTCCCAATACGTGAACATTGCCTGCTTGCCACGAGTTGACGCGAATTTCCGCAGTGGCGAGCAGTGCGTCGCACCTGGATGGGGACACGCCGAAGCAGGCAAGTGCATGATTTGCAGCGCGGGCGAACAATTTAGTGTCAATAAACTGATTTTGAAATCGCCTCCAACGCGTGGTTCTCATTCTCTTTTGTTGTGGACCACAGTCTCCTTAATGCCTTCTTATTACAGCGAACCCCGGTCTGGATAGCCGGTTGATATCCTGGTGCACTTGGCCAAACCAGAAAAAGTCAACGAACGTGTGAACCGGCTGATCTCTTGATCACTGTCGCTTACAAG
>NW_008752141.1:69871-71080 GCF_000715545.1 Opisthorchis viverrini | reverse complement strand
TAGTCCCGTTACGTTTGGAGCTGGTTCTCCTAATAAACTGATACTTGGTCAAACAGGGAGAAAACATGTTTTGTTCGCATGATTTGTGAGATGCCTGACGATTTCTACCGCCTCAGAATCGGAGAGCATAGTAGAAAAATTAACAGGCCGCCGAAGAACGCAGATGAATATCAAGCATTACTGAAAGACTCGGCAATCGCCGCACACGCTCCAGACACGGGACACAAAACAGACTTAGAAAATGTTGAGGTTTTGAGGTGAGGACTACGGTCCACGTCATAGAGACTGATAGCCGAGGCAGTGGAAATCGCCAAGCATTCCAGTGTTAACAGAATAGAAGGCGTAGAACTGGCAAGCGTGTGGAGAACGAGCTAACACGTGTTGGTGTGCGATTATTATTATTACTCATCATCTGGACTCCAGTTAACCCTACCCACCTCCCCTCCCCCCAACGTTCACAAGGCCACGAAGATCAAGGAAAATCTACCAGTGTCACCTCAGGTGAATCATCAAGTAAAACATCCTGAAGTGGAAGATCAAGGAACAAAAAGCGATCGGAACTAATTCTAAACTCCTCCAACGCATCAATTCAAGGTTGTGGCAAGCACACTAGCCGTTAATTGACACTCAACACTGACCTAGTGTGAAGAAGACTTACTAATTGGTTCTCCGTCTGTCCTATAACCTGGCCAATTTGGTGACCTGTTCACTTGGCCTGATAATGCCTTTGTGTCAAAAGCGAAACGTTGCCCAAATAAAAACTACCGGTTGTTTACCAAGCTCCTCGGAAACGAAAGAGAGTACACGTCTTTTTGCCTAAGTTGCGGTTGTGTAGCTTGGTGCTTAATTTGAACATACGGTCGATGATAAGTTTGGCCCTTGCCTATCGAAAGAGCTGAAAAAAGAACGGAATTGTGAGGGGACTGTCAAACAGTTTTCAGAACAACGAACAGCTGCTTTTTTGAATGTGTTCGGGTACGGAACTTTGGTAAAGCCATTCCCAACGGACGAATAATTTACCAGATAGTGCGTGTCGTCTTCCTTCAACTAACATCTGATGAGCCCGAAAAGATCATTTCTGGCACGGTTGTACATTTGTTTATGTCAGCATATATTCCTCAGAGTGGCTTTTTCCATGATTTTTGAACGTTGCATTTCGGCCAGCCTGATTGTCTCTGGAAGACCCTCTCCTAACAACACACGTCTATA
>NW_008752141.1:59303-69573 GCF_000715545.1 Opisthorchis viverrini | reverse complement strand
CGGAACTTTGGTAAAGCCATTCCCAACAGACGAATAATTTACCACATAGTGCGTGTCGTCTTCCTTCAACTAAAATCTGATGAGCCCGAAAAGATCATTTCTGGCACGGTTGTACATTTGTTTATGTCAGCATATATTCCTCAGAGTGGCTTCTACCAGGATTTTTGAACGTTGCCTTTCGGCGAGCGTGGTTGTCCCTGGAAGACCCTCTCCAAAAAACACGTCTATGGGTAAGATAAGTAAAGTACTTTCGGTTTTCGGTTGTTAAAACTCACTCAGAAAAGAAAATCCGAGGGCTGCGTGCTTTGCGATCAGCTCACATTAGTTGCTGACGGATATCCGGAATAGGCAGTTAGTTCACCTATGTCGTCCTTGCACGGCCTCCTCGGACAAGAGGAATCCGGTATGTTCATTATCTTGAGAGGGTAGCACTACTCAGCACCTCGTTCAAAACCTGGTATGGCTAATAAGTCTATTAACTGGAACCAATCAATCAACCAATCAATCAATCAACATACCTCGCCGCACACCACATCATCGTTTAAAAACTCAGCCCCACCGCTACTTTGTTTCTGTATATATTTTTGTAGGAAATTCAGTCACTTCTTGCTCCACCTTCAGGGAGACTGCTATTTCATCTGGATCAACTTTTCCGCTTTTTCAGGTGCCCCGAATATCACCAAAGTCCTGCACCACGTATCCTTATCACTCATGTCTAAAAACGAATGCCGGAAGACATACGAGCAAGCGAGACAGAGGTACGAAGCGCCTTATCTGGAAATACAAGACATGATGCTTTGTGCAGGAGCTCCTGGAGGAGGGAGAGATACCTGTCAGGTAAGAAGATTTACCAGTAAAGAAAGTTTACCACGAAATGGACGGAAATCCGATCGATCGAGATAGTTTGAATGAGGGCTAGGTGAACACCATCCGTGGTCAAACCGATTGCACAACGATAGTGATGAAAATGCACTTACATGGGCATCTTCCCAGAAGCTATAGTTTTTTCTCCCCGCATTCTCCAGAAACAATAAGTTTACCCTTCAAATGGTGAATGTCCTCCTCTGTACTCGAGGCTGTCACCTTGAACACGAAAAGCCACAAAAACCTTCCAAAAATAGAGGAAGAATAGTGCAAACAAAACAACAGCTGTCCAATTTGGGGAGATTTTTCAAATTGGTGTAGATTTTTCATCTTTATATAGCATGCTTCCGAAGGCGTTCATAAAGTTTGCCCATTTCTGGTCACAAGTAGTTCAGAATCGTCTCCCGCGCCCAAATGCATCGTTAAATGGATAATTCTGAGGATGGTGGACACTAAATTTCTCGAAAAATACCGGTGCACAATTGATAAATTAATGTATTCTGGTGGATCGGTTTCACCTCGCAGTCATTACTCCGAAATATGCTGGGCTGAAAGACCTCTACTGGAGCCAGGTAAAACCACGGTTGACGAACTGATTCGGTATTGCATCTCCCGCTTACTTGGATAGGCGGGTTGGAATAAGTTTGAAACCATGGTTAGGTCAAGCCGATTCTTTCGTGTTTCACAGTTTTAATTCCTCATTGCCCGTGATGACGACAAAATGTGCCGGTAGCCTGCGAGAGACACGTTTACACTAATTCGATTTGGGCTACTGTCGTTCAGTCGCATCCCTCCCCGGCTGAACACCAACCAGAGGGGAAGAAATAGTTAACGTTCAAAACGGTTCCGTTACTCGGTTTGGCCCAATGTATTCATCTATTTCTACTGTTTTTTTGCCAAATTTGTCATGGTGATGGTTAGAAGTCAGCCCTTCATTAGAAATTGAAGAATTTCCCTGTGACAACTCGATCGTGTCACGCCATCGTTCACCTCCGTCTTCATTAATGCAAACAACTAAACTTGGATCAATGTTTTGCTTGCATATTTTCAATACAATTATCCTCTCTGTATGCGCAAATAGTCATCTGGCCAATTATCAAACCCACTATATGTCTTCGAGAAGTTTCGGGGTTATAACCCTTGCCATGTCTCAGAACATCTGCTTAACTAAAGGGGTCTGTGGAGGTTTTATGAGTCGAAATCTCACTTTGAATTTGCAAATTAGAGCATGAAGCGTTGCGCGCTTCTACAACCTGAGCAAATGTTGCATGCATGACTACTCAAAAGTCGCGTACTCAGTAGAAATCATTGGATGTTCTTGCTTTCAGTGAAATCCGTGTGAATTGATTTGACTATACATTTCTCTGCATGTACAAAGATTTTTACGACTACTCTCATTTGCACACTAATTTGGTTTGACAGGAGACATAGCCGACTCAAGCTGAATCTTTCGTTTATGATGATCCGCTTCAACTCAGTTTGCTGCACTATGCCGACTCATAATCCAGTTGGTGCGACATTCAAGATATTGTAAGCTTGTTAAGGCCCTTCGACATCCCATGGCCAGTTTTGCCCCCACTTGGGATTCATCAGATAGGCGTGGTTCTCGAGTTTCCATCAACTTCAACCCGAAATCGAGAGGTTTCTAACATCTTGAACGTGAGATTTAATCAAGTCTGATGTCAAAACCAAAGTTATATACAAACGATGGCATTTGTCGAAATCTGGATCCAAGTAGGACATGAGGTTGACGGGAACCCGGGAATCCGCCTACCTGATGAGCTCCAAGACGAGTGAAACCGATCGCAGGTTGTCTGAGAGCTTCCAGCAACCATGCATGCCACACAAAGTTTTCTTGCTTGGATGTTATCTTTCCATAGCCCTTGAACGGACGAGAGGAAACTTCTTAGTTAAATAACCAGTAGTATATACTTGTGTTTCGTTCTGCCGGAAACAGAGGCATCGGTTATTAAATTTGCTGTTCAGCTGGCATTCCCAGCGAACAATGAGCTCTAGTCAGTAGTCTTTTCCCGATGCACATTTGGATACCCAGAGTGATGTGTTTTCCCTCATTCACACCATTAATTGGTCTGCGAAATACACTACCCGTCGACAGCCCACGAATGACCTCTTCATTCAGGTAGGCGCAGTTCCCGAGTTTCCATCAATCTTATTTTCTAATTGATCCCAAGTTGCACAAAGTTCGACTTATACACTCATCCGCATGCCAGTCTGGTTTACACGAGAAACTCGCCTGCTTCTATCGTTTCTGAAGTTCTGCAGCTGAATGTCCTATCAAGTGACACATGAGTTGGCATTTATACAGCGCATTCAATTGAAAATAAAAGTATAAACGAGATCTTCACCTTGGATTCAGGTGAGTCCCATACAAGCCGACTTAGTATGCATATGAGTGTTGGTCTCTGAACGTATTGCTCTGTCAGAGACAAGTCCCGTTTCGGGCATGGATATAACTGCCACAGGCCTATGAATACACACCCCAGCATTTTTTTTTTTTGCATCTGCAAGCCATAAAGTCAAGTGATTCAGAGACAGAGTTGTAGTAGCGTTAAACTGAGCTGTTTTCATGTTGCTACGATAACAGCTTTGCAGATTCCATTGTCACTTTAAAGAAGCATGAGAACCATTGGTGAAGTGTACTCAGTTGCAAGCCATTTTGTTTTGAACAAGAGACTCTCAGCGTTGTTCCTCGTTTATGTTAGACTTCAACTGAATATGCTGTAAAATGGCTGCATCGTGTTTCATTTCATAGATTATACAACATATCGTACGTAACCTTAATCGGCATTTGGCCCTTCAGTTTGTTCCATGAGTCTCGTGAAAAAAGCATTTGTTCACTGCGATATTCCGAATATCGTAGCAACTGAGGTGGGATGAATCCATTGTGTAACGCATTCAGCTAAGATGAAGGAGAGATTCCGCCGGGTTCCCCATCGAAACCAAATTAGTACGCGGGTGGTTGCATTTTACAATCTGCGAACAATTTTGGTTCAAGGAGAACGTGAGGTTGACGGATGGTCGCGGATGGGTCGCGGACTGTCAAAGTGTTTCCGCCACCTCATAAGTAGGGCGACTTCTCAGGTGCTCAGCGAAGAGGTCCCCGGAAAGGCATATCAAGCCTTACTTTTTTGGACATAAGGATTGTATACCGTATTATCATTGTTTTCCTTAAAGGTTTACTTGGCAGGCCAAGGATGATGGCCTTTACAATTTAATGCAATTTTTGAGCTCTATTTGAACCTCACCAACAGAGTGTACAATGCCTCGATTTGAAGCACTGTGGAGTCACAGTGTTTAAATCAAATTAATTTATATTCTTAATGCACTACTCATAAGGTTGCTGAAAATTCGTCGACGGCCCACCACGGGAAACATCACAAGCGAGAGATTCAGTTGGGTTCCTGGTGTGTCTCCCGCAAAACCAAATTTGTTTGCAAACGAGTGTATTTCACAAATTATTTTTATCTTTTCTTATTTTCAGTATGATTCTGGAGGTCCACTGATGTGCAAATCTTCCAACCAATGGTACGTTGTCGGTGTGGTTTCCTTTGGCTATGAATGTGGCGCTCCGGATTTGCCAGGAGTGTACACAAACGTTTCATTTTTCACGAAGTGGATTGCGGATATTGTGCCAGATATTTCTTTCATGAGTTAACAGCATCTCCCGGTTGGACGTTTAGAAATCGATTCGGGTGAACTTCTCTGCCTGTGCTTGTTGTACAAAGATCATTTTTGCTTTTCACCGCACAATAAGCCCGGCTTTGATGGTTACAAAACAATTGGCCAATAGGACAGCTCACCTTGTCCTCGCTCGCCGTTGATTGGCTCGTGCTGGTGCGTCAAGCTCGCAAGGCAGAATTCACTTCAGTAGTGTTATTTTTCTATTCGCATCAATCGCTGAGATTTCATCCACTTCTGTAATGTTCTGTCCATGATAATCAAAATCAAAAACCAATTTTTCCAAAGTTCGTTCGTGGTTTTTTTACTTCACGGTCCTCTCCCTATCATGGGTTGTTCAGTCATCCGCACACTACAAAGTCTGACAAAACAGTTCGACAAACAAAAGAAAGGACATTAGCCTTTCAAGTTACAGCGCCGTAACACACATGTTAAACACTCACCGACAGTGTACCGTTGATTATTTGCACGCTGAAACAATAATGTGCACGTGTCCATTGAGCTTTTACTGATCTTCCACTGCGCCTCGGAGCCTGGAAACTGCTAACTGGGTATTCATTCAGCATGCGAAGTATTTATTACTTACAAGTAGTATCATAAAAATTTCCAAACTGTACGTGCTGAGACGCCTGGGAAATTACCCGTTTTCAATTGTGCGGCCTGTCAATTCGAAGCAGTATAGACTAGTTTCCAGTCCTTTAGACCTGGCGTAAGCTGATAAATTGTACCCTTTAGGTGTAATATTAGAACATCATGTACTGTTAGCGAAAGCAAAAATGACGGTCCTCTTGAGAAAAGATCCAACCTATCAGCAGCCTGGTGCTAAAAGTGAACTTCTCGCTAAATCAAGAGGGAAACGTTTGTCAGATATCACCTCTTTCTGAGCTACGCGGGTTACCGAGGGAAGAGCTGGTTGCTTTTTTCTCTGGGTCATATGGGCTGTGTGACCGCTAGGCAGGTGAATTCTATCGACCAAAAGTTGCCTGAATCGTTGACTTTTCCCATTTTTGCAACTATACAAACAATCCCGTTGTGCTCATCTAATTTGCGCACTTACAAGTGTGTGGTGGACGACATACACATAATGATGTCTGGTAGAACGGACTATTGATTATTATTGATTGGAAAGTTAAAGCAGGTCAAGGAAGGCTTCATGCACCAAGAAGTTGAGTACCCGGCATCCAAAGGGCGAATCACGCATGTGTATTCCATATGAGAGTGCGACGCAACGTGGAGCTTGGATAGCTGAGATAACGGTATCTGGGTGAGAACCAAACATTGAGGGTAAAAGCTCAAATATGGGGTGTAGGGTATCGCAACCTATGCCTGTTATGAAATGAATCAGTAGACCAACACTCTGCTTGGGGGGATCACGGTAAAAATAACTCTGAAGTTCAGTACCGCCAACCTTAAGAGGGTTTACACTCGAAAGACCGTGGATCAAACAATCAAGGAAAACGTCTGAAGGGACATGAATACCGGAATTTCAGTGAGAAATGCACTGGAAAAGAATTTCCCTGAGAGAGATTACTGAAGTAATAAAAAAGGCCGTAAATATATACCAATGCAAATTTTAGATTGTTCATGGTTAACTAATTTGTCCCAATGAAGTTTCACCACCGCTCTATGTGTCAAATGCATCAGAAGCAGTTAGAAAGCGTGTTTTCGGTTGTGCAACGGGTACTTCCATTGAAGTATGTGTCCAACACCAGAAGCTGCGTTGGTTGAGACCTGTGTTTTGTATGCCTACCCATCGTTTCCTGAAGAGAGTGCTGTTTTCCATGACCAATTCAGAGTGGCGTAAACAGAGGGGAGGCCGACCCTTTAATTGGAAGAGGAGTATGAAGGAGATCACGAAACGCTTGAGTGCTGTCGGTGCTACTCGCCTTCCAGGATGGGACCGCGTGATTCTCACTGCGCCTGGTTGGAGACGCTGCAAGATATGGCTGCCAACCGATGTCAGTGGCGTTCTTGTTGTCAGTTTCTATCCAGATTGCCTGGGTGGATGTCTGGAGGTGTAGGCATCTCGGAATGATTGTGTTGAGCTAGCACTAAGTCCCTTCCCCATCCACCTTTACTCTTTTCTTTACAATAAGGCTTTCAAATAAGTCATGGTTGTACGGCAGTGAAGCATCGGTGTTGGACACTGATGTCATGCTGTCGATGATGACGATGATGATGAAGCAATATGTAGCTTCATTAAAACAAATTTTTAGTGTGGGTCAAAACAGACACCTCCAGGCTAGTTTTTGAAGACCATACCACTCGGCCAGGAGTAGCGAATCGAAGGTGAGATTGCCGCAGTGTGACACACCTCATGTATCAATCGCACAACTAAACTTAAGTAGTTACGTGTTGGCTGTATTTTCTTGTCATGAGCTCCCAGGGGCGGGCTCATGAGTTGTTTTGCGCTTGTGACCAGAGGACTTTAAGTTAGATGGCAATATGGGAAAGCTTTGAAATCAGCGAGAAATCTTCAAATATCAACTCTATCACGTATATATATATATATATATATATATATATATACCACTCCTCAAAACCTCTTCTCGTCAGAATGCCTACGCTAGCCATAATCTTGCATACTGTGCGTAGCAGCCTTTTTCAATGGTAGCTGACAATCGTTCGACGATTTCATTTTCCTTTATAAGGTGGGACAACTGGTGCTTTTTTGAATCTTTCTGAGAGAAGGGACGTCTTCCAGCTCTTGCATGTTGGAAGGTTTTTCACTGATGCTCATCTCACCTTGAAGTGTCGCGCAACAAAATGGTCGAAACTCAGTGCTCTCCTCTTCAGCAGTGGGGTTTTGTCTCTTACAAGTTCTGTTTCTCTAGCTAAGTCAGCCAACTGGATCTTTACTGTTCTGAGGTAGAAGGATCAATAGCGCAAGTTGGGACCTCCTGCCAAGTAAGGCATTGTTAAAAAATGGTGTTTGCAAACTGCCAGAATCACGAAAGTCTTGCCAAATTTTTCGTCGGTTTGCTTTCCTTCTACCAGCTGAAGATGTCCGAATTTTGGTTCATAGATTTCTCAGTCTGGTGTGAATTCATTGTAATGACGGTAGGCGCCAGCAGCTCTGAATTGTTTCCTATACTATCATTTTTTTCTCCCAGACGGTTCCGAAGTTCGATCTTGGCGCTTCTGATTTGCCGTGGGGTATCTGAGCTTGTCCGGTTTTGAAGTATTTTGATAAAAACCACACTATTCTCTTGGTTCATAGTGGATGTTGATGAGGTGTTGTTAATGCTATACTAGAACCCGAAAACCAGTTGTATGAACGAGAAAACGGAGAGCACTAACAATGTCTGCTTGTTGAGTAAAATTATTACAACAGGTATACATGCGAACAAGGGACTTATCGTTTTGGAGGTACAGTTTGATAAATCCTGTTGTAAGTCCGGATGCAGGTTTCGTGTCTTCTTCGCTGTTGGAGCAGCCACACGTATTCCTGAATATCCGTTCTTGAAGCGCCGTGAGTCCTGAGCGGCTCTGGCTCTGATCCGAGTTGGGCGACGTGTGGAGCTCTCTTGGGTTGTGTTGTGTTGCTATGGTGTTATCCTATGTGTATGAGCGTTTAGGGGTGTGTGGGTATCAGCGCATGACTTGTTGCTACCTTATCAGTCGGTAGACAGTCGATGTCAGTCAGTCAGTCGATGTCATTATTGTGTGTCGTGATTTGTACGTGGAGGGAATGAAAGCGAGTCTTGGGGTCTAGGATTTGACTGTGAGCTGTGTAGTCGAGTTAGTCACGATTCTGTGGCGCGATTTGTGAGTGTAAGAGAAAAAACAGATGTCATGATCTAGCGAGTGGCGGTGACCTGTACAGTCATGTATGTGGCTACAGTGTTCCCTCCAAAATGATCTCACCTCCATCCTTGCTTTACTCCAATCAAATCTGTAGTGGCTGCTTGGGTATGCCTTTGTATTCCGGCCTACTGGATTTTGTCTGTTTTTGAACTTGTTCATCAGCCAGCCTCTGCGTAGAGCTTTGCGAAACTGTGACATGACTTACTCGGTGTTGTTCAATTTTTTTACATGGAATTTGAACGAGCCTTCCATTGATCCATGGCATGGGAATCTTGCGATTGTGACGCGTAATTCTGAATGCCTCAGAGAGGGACACATGTTACATTTAGCTCCACGCATCATTCTTTGGATTAGTAAGTTACGCTTCGCCGCACGTGGCTGCCCAGGTGTCTGTCACCTGACGGTTTTGTGACGATCTGTGCGCTTGCGTGACCCACTGGACTGTACTATGTGGTGTCCGTGCGACACTCACAGTGTCTCAAACCAGGTTAATCAATGTTTAAAAGTTAGACCAACAGTTTCCTGGCCCTCCAGGTTGGGATTCGGAACGTGTGGCGAACTGTCCTATAAAAATATCAATGCACTTGCATTTCCGCCAGACACAGCTGGCTTGTGATCAGGCTTGAGTCAGAAGCTTTGGCAGTGGACCATAATCACCCTTCCGTCTGGGTGTGAATGTCTTGGAAACTCAGATACAATCATAACGCTTGCAACTAACAATACTCTCATGCCACACCGACTGCCAGGTGGTGTCATCAGCCGGATCGCCTAACTTGCTGCACATAGCATGGTGGGTAGACGGAAATGCGCGACTTCTGGCGCATTTAACGTCACAATTTTTACTTCTTCCCTCTTCTACTCCACCCCATCTAAACTTGAATTATCACTCCTCAGGTTCCAGTACTAGGACTGCCCGCATTGTTCGTCGTACATTACACTCAGCTGTACCTTCTGTACGTCCCAGTTCAATTAAAGTCCCAAAGGCTCAGAAGTCCCATTTCAAACTGCAAAAGCCGGCTTATTTGACTGCCTTTAATGTGCGCACACTGGACCAAGCAGGTCAACAGATAGCTCTTGCTCGTAAGCTGGATTCCCTCTGCATTGATGCATACTGTCCGTCAGAAACAAGGATACAGGACGCAGGTGCTGCTGTTCAAATGACTCCCCTCTCATTTCCTTCTTGGTTCCGGCTGCACACCTCTAGTGATGCACAGGTCGCTGGAGCTGGATTTGCTGGGGTGGGTATTGTATTGAGCGAGCAAGTGGAACTCTGCTTGATTACACTCAGCTGTACCTTCTGTACGTCCCAGTTCAATTAAAGTCCCAAAGGCTCAGAAGTCCCATTTCAAACTGCAAAAGCCGGCTTATTTGACTGCCTTTAATGTGCGCACACTGGAGCAAGCAGGTCAACAGATAGCTCTTGCTCGTAAGCTGGATTCCCTCTGCATTGATGCATACTGTCCGTCAGAAACAAGGATACAGGACGCAGGTGCTGCTGTTCAAATGACTCCCCTCTCATTTCCTTCTTGGTTCCGGCTGCACACCTCTAGTGATGCACAGGTCGCTGGAGCTGGATTTGCTGGGGTGGGTATTGTATTGAGCGAGCAAGTGGAAACGTCTCTGCTTGATTGGACACCCATTGATGATCACAACTTCACAGTTCCTTTGGTAACGTTTGTGAGAGAATCTCGATAAAGTAAAGCCCATCGTATTCTGTTTATTGTGACTTCTTACGCCCTAACTGTTATATCTTGATGGATGGTAG
Source organism: Opisthorchis viverrini (assembly GCF_000715545.1). NCBI lineage: Eukaryota > Metazoa > Platyhelminthes > Trematoda > Opisthorchiida > Opisthorchiidae > Opisthorchis > Opisthorchis viverrini. The sequence continues at coordinate 59,438 of NW_008752141.1, read as the reverse complement.
TGCAACTCTGTATCGGTCCCTTGGCTTCCTTGCTCCGCCCACTATGGTATATCAAAACGCACGGTAGCTCTACACAGCCCTTTATGGAGACAAAGGAAAATCATTACAACTGTATATATATATAGTAGTCACAGT
>NW_008752141.1:50560-59287 GCF_000715545.1 Opisthorchis viverrini | reverse complement strand
CCGGATTGGCTGACATTCTGACCAATCAGGACATGCCTACGTCTGGCCCGTGTCCTGCACGTGACACATGCGTCCAAATGATGTGATGTTCGGTTATTAGGGACCGCTGGTCCCCGAACACTAACTGACCTTAGCTCTGATTCTGCCAAAAAGAGTCCTTATGACGTCCAGACTAAGGGCTGCTGAGGCCCAGTTGGATAAGAGACTCACGGATAACGGGAATCTTTTACTTCAGATGTGTGCCGATCGTAGACTGTTCTTTTGCAGTACCGATTTCCTAAACAACAAAAAAACAGCTGAAAACGTGGTGTCCACCAACAAACTAGTCTCGAATCACCATCAATTCCTCTGGTGGTGATAGTCTATCACTGCCTCCCGCTTCTGCTGCGATACCAGCGTGGACTTCGGCCATGCACATGTGCGCCGCTGCTTGTCATTGTGCCTGTGTGCAAAACCCGCACTCACTGAGAGTCTAGTTGATCCAGAACTCAAATAAACCTACCGAAGAGCCGGCTCCTGAACCCCCCAGATGCTACGATGCCGGATACTAACGGGCACTGGAAACAGATATCCTAATTGTTACTGAAATCCGGGACTACCTTTGCGGTCCAGTCCAGCCAAAATCGTCCAAACACTGGATCTCTGATAGGACAATGTATTTCCTGGAGCCCTGTTGATTAATTCCTCCTGAGCCCGGCCCATCATCCGACGCCATGTTAATGTGAGTGTCCGTGCAGACCGAAAACCGTGGTGGATTCGAAAGCCCAAAGAAATGGAAGAGGCAAAAAATACTGGGAAATTCCGCAGACTGTTACATCTGACTCTTCTGAATGGTTCTAAGAAGCTTCCCGCAAGTGAAACTATCAGGGACAAAATGGATATCTGGTATTCAGAGAAGCAGCAATTCTAGGGCATTGTGCACAGTAGTCTGAACAATAAAAATTCTGTTAGACACCTGCTACCTACATTCCAGACTACCAACCATCAGCAGAAGGATGTTCTGTGGATATTGAACCCCATTCAATCTCAAAAGGGCACGTGTGTTTACCAGTTTTCAAGCGCCATCGTGTTCCTGGTACTGATAACCAACGTGCTGCCGATGAGTTGCCCAGACAGTCCATGTTTGGCATATTTGCCTCTAACTGAGAGCAGGCCGTACCAGACAACTGCAGTGAGCCGTTACTAGTGCCCATTTTCAAAAAGGGTGCTCGCAGTGAATGTAGTAACCAGAGAGGTGTTAGTTTTACTCCTCTTGTCACAAGGCGTCCGACGTCACAGTTAATTGGTCGCCTTACGGTGGCGAACAAAACTTTGATCCGTGAGCATCAACCGGGAGTTCTGCCGGGTAGAGCCTGCGTTGACCACAACATTAAAACTCCGTCAGAAGTGAGAGTAGCACTATTTGGACAGATGACCCACAATCCTGGTGTTCCTAATCCTAAAGGATGCGTTGAAACATTATCATAATCATCATCATCATCATCATCATCATCATCATCATCATCATCATCATCATCATCATCGTTATCATAATCATAATCATCATCAACATCATCATCATCACCATCATCACCATCAACATCATCATCATCATCATCACCATCATCATCATCATCATTATCATCATCATCATCATCCTCATCATCATTGTCATCATCATCATCATCATCATCATCATCATCATCATCATTGTCATCATCATCGTCGTCATCATCATCATCTTCATCATCATCCTCATCATCGTCATCATCATCACCATCATCACCTCCAACCGCTCAATCACACAATCTTGAAAGAACCTGACAACCAGAACGGTCGACGGGTCAATGCTGCTAAATGGGGTATGCTCTGAGAAATTAAAACATAATCTGGTCTCATGATTCCAAGCGCATACGTATGTATAATTAGCTATCAACAAGCTGTGGGTATACCAGACTATAGTAAGGGCTGTATTGCTGTGTGGTTGCGAAGCATGGCCTCTACGAACAGATAATGTGAAGCTTCTTCAGTGTACCACCGCCGATGCCTCGAAAGCGTTACTGTTGGCAGGTGAACTCAACGAACTCGTCATGAGATAACTCGGAAACGGATTTGTGGCTGTGTAGTTGGTAGTTCAGTCATGGAGAATACCCATTATCACCAAGTGTGCTGGCCCATCGATGCGTTACGCACGCCGAAACACCATCTACTGAACGGGTGTTTTTCTCTTCGCTTCTTTCGGAAGCGCGCAGACGGCGAGGCGGAAAACGTACGACTTCGTAAAAGGTTATGAAAGAGGTCATAGTAAGTTTGGCCGTCGTTTGTGCAGTCCATCTTCCAGTTTGGGTACCCTTGGCTAGAGAGAGTTCAAGAAATGTTGTCCAATCGATATAAGTCGTATTCGTGATCCCAGATTCTTCGCACGTTGTTTGATTGAACGCTTGGAGGAGCGAGTACTTTAGGCCAGTACCAAGTCCACTCTTTTCTCTTCCTTTCATCCCACCCTTTAAACGTAGCTAGAAATTTATGCTGTTTTATGCTGTCTCTGATGATGACGATGATGATGATGATGATGATGATGATGATGATGATGATGATGATGATGATGATGATGATGATGATGATGAGGATTATGGTTGACCTCAAACCGTGTGTTTGGCAAGTAGACACATTGCAAACGATTACCGGTGAGCCATGCCTTTGTTATTGAAAGTTCGAGTGCTTCACACGCTGTCAGTAGTTCCCTACCGTTGCCTTTCATGGATCTGATTCTAATCGCTCTCAGTACCTTCTTCCAGGATTCCAGTTCTTACCTACTCGAGTATTTGAATCGCCTTTACAGAAATTAAAGTCGGATGGGGGTGCAGACCTGACCAGTACTGACAGTTGACCGTAAAAGTATTCTTCCCCTCGTCTGAATATGGAATTGTGGGGGAATGTGAGCTGACGAACGTTGCAAACCTTGTCCCGGACAGCCGAAATTGGGCGGCCATCATTTACGAGTTGGCACAGTTTGGTTGATTCGTTATCCTCTGATTCACGTGACTTGCGACAGCAAATCCGGTACCACATTCAAGTTGGCTTCACTGTGTTTTCCCACTCCAGTAGTCTAATCCAGCCTTAAGTGGCCTTCCTTGGTCCTCCATTTAAATTTCGTTGAGTGCAGCCACATCTCTTCTTTAGCGTGTGGGTTTTTCTCCGACAAGAGTAGTTGGTCTCTTAGGTCTGTCTTCTTTTGTTCTCATCCGGGGGGAACTTTCATGTTCCAGGTTATAAGTCGTAAAAGTTGTGTTTGTCTTTTCTTTTCAAACAGTTTCATTTGCTGGACGGTGAGGTATCTCTTATCCTAAGCCTGGAAATAAGGGGTCTATATGAATACCCCATCACGATATTCAAACTCCGGGTTGTAGCCTTACAAGGCAGTGGGGCTGACTTAATTTGAGACGCAGGCAGTAAGGTACCGCTGTCCGGTTTATACTTCTTCTGCTGATAGTAGGTGCCTTTCTTTAGAAATATCAGACTCTTCAAACTGCTGCGATCCTGCTGGATGACTCGTCGACAGTCGCACTCAACCGTTGGACGATGGCAGTGTGCGGAGTTTAGCAATCCTTCCCCGAAGGAGAGTAGCATCGGTGCTCCCATAAACATGGAAATTCTAGTCCTCTGAGTGATTAATTGAATCTTCTCACATGCACTTTTTAGGGACCAGTGCAGCTTTACCAGAAGGTTACCTCTGTGAGCCTATATACTGATATGTCGATGACCATGTGGGCCAATCATGGCACAGAATAACAGGGCAACCAATGGAACTGCCCCGACTGAACAACCAATCATGATCGAAGGTCAACCCCGATTACGAGCACGAATATAAACACACACACAGACAGACAGACAGCTATCAACCCGTCGCTACGTACCACTACGCTCCCTAACAACGCACCGATGTTGTCACCTGGATTGGTGATTAAACGTTTGCGATTAATTAACCCAGGTCACCAGAATCAGGCGATCTCTCTTCTGCCGTGCTTCTATCGGTTAGAGAACGTGCTTTTGATAAAACACTGTCGAAGAAACACCGCAATGTGCACAATTCCTCGAGGAAGCTCACGCCAACCGACACCACGATGCGTGATTACAGGAGTGTGGTCCACGAGATTCTGAACTGCACTGACCATAGGATGATAGCCGTTTAACTCGCCATTTTTTGATATCATCTTGATGTTAAAAGCACACAATAACTCGTGGGCCAGACAGACCAACTACAATAGATTTAGCTGGAAAAGATGTGACCCTGCGAAGGCCAGCAGACAAAATGGCCCAGCGGACACCAGTGACAATGCGGCCGAACTCTATATGTCTAGCCCAGTAGTCAAAGGCAAGTTTTGAGTGATACGAGCTATTTTTGCCACCAAACTAGCGTCATTCCATTCACACATAACCTCTGCTTAAGTGAGTAACAGTTGGTCCACACATGTCTTTATGCGATGTGCTTTCTTGATGGACAGATGTTTCGCACCAGCTTGGCCTTAAGCGTGCACGTTAAGGCGGCTGATTTGACTGGGACATCTTACAGTGTGTCGCATCTTTTGCGAATTCCTCATCACTGGTCCGGATACTGCCTCAAGAAAGCACATCGTTCCTGCAGCCGCCCTGCATTGTCGCCCCTGAAGCTGTGGCATCACCGGTTTCAGATCGACCACAACTGCTGTTTTCCCCAAGGTGTTACAGCGGGGATTCACCTGTCAGGATTTACCGGGGATCATTCTTATGTCGTCATGTTTTTTAACTCATCGTGTATTTGAATGGACCTAATCCGTTGGTTTTTGGTACAGTTTTCGTTTTTGTTTGGACATGTTGATAGCGCCAGTATATCCGTCATGCGACGCATTGTTAACCGTTTTTCGTTGGACTTATTTCTCCCAATGTAAGCATACTTACATGCCCTGCAATTGAAGTTGTCAGATGGGCAACTACTAGGTGCCTCTTTTGGTTCCGCTCGGTGCGATTCAATTCAATTCAATTTATCAGCTATGAACCGTGTGTCATAAGCACACTGGTTTCAGCCGCTACAGTTTTGATCGCTGGAAAACGGGAAAGTGAATACAAAACCAAGCCTTTGAGGCGAAAGCATGTTCAGTTTTTTGGAAATCGGGTAGCTATGCCTTTGAGGCGAAAGCATGTTCAGTTTTTTGAAAATCGGGTGGCTATGCAATGAAGACGATAGCTTCGATGCACGAGCACCACTGACTGCGTGATTGGACCATTTCCGTTAATGTCAATAACAACTGGTGATCAGAGTTCGGGGTCCCCATCCAGGGAGGTGGCAGTTGCCTACCCGACTTAGTTTACTAGTTATTGTATTCGTACTTCGTTGCCAGGTCATACATTGTCCACCTCTCGGTCACTTCAACTCACCACAGGGCTGGGTGAAAAGAGCTCTGCGAGGCAGACGATCTTCTGGCATGCGGAGTACATGACCCACCAGCGCAGCCTATGAAGCGTGAGTGATTCATCTATCGCGGGAGGGTTCCTTCTTCCTGAGACCACCTGGCGTACCTCGGCAGTACTCATCCACTGTTCGCACCAGACATGACCAATGCTTCGGAGACACCGACGATCAAACGCTGACATCTTCCGTGTGTCCTCTGTGCATAGGGACCACGTCTCTTATCGATAAAGCATTATGCATCGCACCAGATCATTGTAAACTCTTCCCATGACAGAGAAACTCACGTCACTTCGGTGCCATAGGTGTCGGAGGTTGGCAAAAGCTGCCCTGGCCCCTCCGATTCGAGAAATAGTCTCATCTCCAGCCAGTCCACCGAAACTTATACAGCTGCCCACGTCGACTGGATCATCAGCGAGCATGAGGTGTAGAGGTATTGAAAACTCTCATATAGTAATATACACTCATCTGCAAACTAATTTGGTTCTTTCGAGCGACTCACCTGAAACTCAGCTGAATCGCTCGATGTTCTCAGGCAACTGAATGTGCTGCACCAGGCCGCCTCGTGTTTCAGTCGTTACGATATTCGAAATATCGCGATACACGTATATTCGCNGAAATTAGTGAAATTAACTTGAGAACATCACAAACGAGAGATTCAGCTGGGTTCCAGGTGAGTCTCTCGAAAAAACAAATTAGTTTGCAGATGAGTGTATATTCGCTAATTTCGTGCAATTTGGTTTCAAGTAGAACCTAAGGTTGATGGAAACCCGGGGACTGCGCCTACCTGATGAGCCCCAAAAAGCGCAAAAACGGTCGTGGGCTGTCGATGGACACTCATACAGTAGTTTTGGTGTCTTTAATCTTTTATCCACTTTGAACTGTCCACTTTCGACATTCCTATGATTGCAGTTAACCGTTTGAAGATATTTCCGCAGACGAACTTCTGCATGCTGCGCCTGGAATCTGAGAGTAACATCACTAAAACTGATAGTTTTCGCTACCTAAACCCCACAATTTTTGTGGAAAAATCAACAGGTACCTTATGAGACGGAAACTAATGAAGCCAGATCCCACTGTGTGGGTCAGTTCACACGTATCTGCTAAAAAACGTGCAATGGGTGGATAGTTTGATAGCAGAGAGAGAGAGAGAAAGAGACAGCAGAGATGTTTTCCCTGAATTTGGAGCTTATAAGAAGAACAAACATTCGCGATTCCCGCCGAATTATAAAACACCACGGCTAAGCGTTTTGCAAAGAGCCTAAAAATCACTTTTGCCCGTGATTGGTCGTTTGCTACGGAAAAACGAATATGAAATATGAATATGTCGATTTCCTGGTTTCAGTCGGTTTTTCAAATTACGATCATCATCATCATCATCATCATCATCATCATTATCATTATCATCATCATCATCAGCAGCATCATCGAGAGCACGACATCAGTGCTCAACACCGATGCTTTAGTGCCGCACTTCAAATTACCAAGTCTTCCGCGAAGATCGCAGTCCATTTACACAAACCATCCTGACGCCTAACGAGTGCTGGGATGGTGTGAGACGAATAAAAAATACCTGTTTAGAGCTAACTGTTTAGCAAGTGAGGGTTTAGTTTACAAAATCGATCCATTTTGTGTTTCAACCGTTTCAGCGGTTCACCCGAGCCAAGTAAGATGGAATTCGTACGTAGTTTTCGTGGTTGACAGGAGAACCGCGGAAATTTGTACACAGATACTCAGTGATGCTTCAGTGCCGCACTTCAAATTACCAAGTCTTCCGCGAAGATCGCAGTCCATTTACACAAACCATCCTGACGCCTAACGAGTGCTGGGATGGTGTGAGACGAATAAAAAATACCTGTTTAGAGCTAACTGTTTAGCAAGTGAGGGTTTAGTTTACAAAATCGATCCATTTTGTGTTTCAACCGTTTCAGCGGTTCACCCGAGCCAAGTAAGATGGAATTCGTACGTAGTTTTCGTGGTTGACAGGAGAACCGCGGAAATTTGTACACAGATACTCAGTAGTTTACACACAATGACAGGCATACTTTTTGTTAAAATTCTCCAGCAGTCGTTTGGATGTCATCATGTTGTTTGGTATGGGGAGGGAATTTCTTGATTCGTCCATTGCGACAGAGATGGATTTCTCGTAATAGATCTGAAGTTCTTCGGACGGGCAATCCACGTCTCACGATAAATACGGGATCTTCCGACAGTGGGTCGCATTCGGTGTTTTCCGTCTTCTTGAATGCGTCCGTATCTGTCCGGCTGACAAAACTTCTTGGAAGTAGTAGATCTTTCTCCGTTAGGCTGATATCGATCATTGCAGAATCATTCAAATTCACATCGGATCTGTAAAATGAAAAGCGTTTGGCTATCAAATTGCCCGGAAGGTTCGGACGTTGTAAAGATAGAAATCGTTGTTCTTAGGCTCATAAGGGATCAAACTAATCGGTCTGGAGCCAAAATCAGAAAGCTAGCCCCGGGGGCACCCAAAGTACGGTTCCAAATAAGCAGGTTATCAATTTCAAAACCTCCGAGGGATGTGTCCGTTAGGTTAGTTTTTCTGAATTAGGTGAGCACACATTCACTTAAAGTGCAGACGATTTAGTGTACGTGATAAGCCCTTGAGTTCACGTGAATTTCGCTTCCTGGGGCACGGCCGTAACACCAACGAAACATTAACAACCGTTCAGCTGTAACACCCTTCCGGTGGCTAGCTGCCATGCCACCCGGAGGAAGCACGAGGGCCGGGATACTCCCAGTTTGCCCAGGCTTAGACAGGGGCAGTCGAGTGGCAGAGGTTGGGTTCGAACCACGGACCTTCCGGTCAGTAAATTCGCGCTCTAGCCACTTGAGCCATCTCGCCCTAACACCTCGTAAGCTTGGTTGGAGTGCATCAGCTAGCAGGCCATCGAAAACATTCGGTATTGGCCGACACAAATACAGTCGCGTTACTATATAAGCTAACCATGATCTGGTTCGTTCCTTTCATCCAAACTTCTAGGACGTAATGAATAACACACTAGGCAGTCAACNATTGGCCGACACAAATACAGTTGCGTTACTATATAAGCTAACCATGATCTGGTTCGTTCCTTTCATCCAAACTTCTAGGACGTAATGAATAACGCACTAGGCAGTCAACCTTGAATAAGACCAAAGAAAAATGTCTGAAAATATGTATGCCCGTAAATCAGTTCCGCTACCGATCCTATCTAATTCATGCCTTCCTGGCCGTTTGATTCCAACATCCTTTCGGTGTCCAGCTGCCATGCCACCCGAAGGAAGCACGAGGACGGACT
>NW_008752141.1:42393-49592 GCF_000715545.1 Opisthorchis viverrini | reverse complement strand
CACGAAAGAAGCAAGGACGAAAAAATCCGGGTTCATCATGAAGACGGATCCCCCCTAACCAATTCATCGTAAATCTTAGTCATATTCACTAATCAACAAACAGGAACATCAGACTGAATACCCAGCACTGATCACGTCACTAGTCATAAGGAATCTCACGGATTGGTTCCCTGACTGCCTTAAAACCCAATCAACCCACTTACCTACTCACTTGGCCTGACGAAGCTTTTGTGTCAAAAACGAAACGTTGCCCAGCAACGAATCCACCAATTGTTAACCAAATCGCTCTGAAACAATGCTCGTGGTGTTATTCAGCACCCTTCTGAGTAGTGTGTTTTACCTATAAAATGTATAAATCTTTTATGGACGCAATACACTGCTCATGAGGTTGCTGAAAACTCTTCTACAGCCAATGGCCGGTTTCACACTTCTTGAAGCTTATCAGATAGGCACAGTCTTCAAATTTTCCTCAATTTTATGTTCTACTTGAACCAAATAGCACGGAATTAGCGAAGTGCACTCATTTGCAAACCAATTTTATTTTGCGGTAGACTCACCTGGAAACCAGCTGAATCTCTCGTTTATGTCATTTTGCAAATAAGTATTCGTTGAAATCGGACCAATGTTGGTTCAAGTAGAACATAAGTTTGATGGGAACTGTGGGACTGTGCGAGTTGATGGGCCCAAAGTGGAAAGGCGAAATTGGTCGTGGGCAATCAAAGATTTTCAGCGACCTTATGAGTAGTGTGTTACGCCTACACATGTATCACAATATCGTGGATATCGCACCAACTTAAACATCAGGCGGCACGGTGCAGCACACTCAGCTCGTCACTACAAAGAAGCCTCATCATCTTTGCTATTTCGCTAACTTTCCACAATTCCGCTGTAATTTATAAACGACTTCAGTCATGCGTGGAAACAAGCAGGTAGTAATAAGTGAGGAACATTCGACATATTCTTTCTAAAACTGTTTTACACAATTCTCATTAGACCCCTTTGGGTACAGAAAAGCCCTTCATTATTATTATTATTATTACTATTGTCATTGAAAGTAGTATCGACCGCAAATTCACTGTCCAAAGCAGGCATTTCATGGACACAATCCAAATCAGTGGAGTGCCCAAAAAGAAAGAAAACTTGGTGAAACAAATAACACATTCGACATGTCTTGTCCCCTTTCGAAGTCCTAACAAGCTGAAGGTGATCAGCACATAAGCATATGAAACTCTATTCGGGTTCATCAGTACCGCATGAACTCAATTTCAAAGTACAGAGCGAAGATAGGGTTAGATTGATCAGGAAACGGACGCCGTTCGTTGCTTGCCAGTGTGGAAGCCATCTACAAGGGGATCAGTTTTTTAGCGATGAACCTCACAGATTTTTCGCATCCTCGTACGCCGGTTTGTACAGCAACCAAAGGTTATCACCAATTTAGTCAACATTGTGCTTTCACTGTCTCCAAAAACTCCCATAGCCTGTCTCACGCGTCTCATTTCCCTTTTTGATTGTGCCGTCCATGAAAGAAAAACAGCTGGGGAGCTAACTAAGTGCGCATTTCATGAAGAGGCTTATAATGAAAGAAAACAGCTGGGGAGCTAAGTGCGCATTTCATGAAGAGGCTTATACTGACTACACAACTTTGCGCGTGCTGGTTGAAAACGTGCCAGTTCCTCGTTTGTTTCTGAAACATTTGAGAATAAAGCGGTTTATTGATTTCAGGACAACTTTATGGTGGAATCAGGCAGATAAACAAGTTAATTACTTACTCTTTTGTCTTATTTTCGGTTTTAAAATTGCCCGCGCTGCTCGTCGAGATGATTGAGCGGATACGTTTGACAGTGAATTTTTCCACTCCCGAAAAATCAATCTCCTTACGAACCACATAATTCTGTTTCTCTCGACTAGTCTGGAGCAGAAAGGCTCCTCTAACCCTCAACATGGTCATGTGATTCCAGAAATCCGGGTCACACACATCCAGGATGACATTCAAAATTGCAGCTTCCTCTGTCTTTGCCCCGTAGAAACCGGGCTGTTGTAGAAGGGGTCGTTCGGAGAAACTAATAAGCAATGGGCCATATAGGTTGCATAATTTCGTTTTACTTTCCATTGTATCCGGGCTATACTCAAGTGCATGATGTAAGTGAATCATCAGAAACGAAAGTGTATCCAATTGTGTTCTCGATTGTGTAAGAGAACACCGCTGTACGGTGCCTTTCAAATTCGGGTTGGGACGAAGGAAATGATCTAGCAGCGGATTTTGTAGAAATTCTCGGAGCATAAATCTTGAGAAATGAAGTGGTTTCGGATTGAATTCGTTCAGAAACAGACGAAGTGCAACAATGACTGTTTGTGGATGAAGAGTTTTGAGAAACTCACGGTGTGCGGTCGTCCGATGACCAAGTTGGATCAAACTGAACAACACCGAACGTGCCTTGGCATGATGGCTAGACGAGCTTTTGAACAACCCGTTCCAGTTAGTTCGATGGCAGTTTTCTTCGATCGTGTTTACCATATTCAATATTAGCTCAGGAATGAATGGGGCCTGAAGTGGACGGAAGTCGGTAAATGACAACGAGGTTGTGTATAAACGAGGGATCCCCTGTTCCATCCCCCCTTTGCATCGTTCAACTACATGCCTTCGGCCTGACAATGCGTGTGTGCTTCTCACCGTAGATTTGGGAAAAACAGGCAGCAATTCCAGTACTTCCGCGGGAACTCGAACACGGAGAGGGTTGTGCAAAGACTGCCGTCCCTTATTATCAATGGCGTGTTGTTTAGGTTGGCTACGATTAGGCTTAGGAGATAATGGATCAATCAGGCTGCAGGAAACTGGGTACCGCTCTCTGAAATTCGCAAGAAAAGTTTCATGGGAAGACTTCATGTTAACACATTCACTAATACTTTTGGTGGAGTTGGAATCTACTTTCAATTCTGAAGCTTCGGCCATAATAAATCAGCGAGTGTAGATGATCGTGGTCGGCTCTCTAGACAGAGATTTTCGAAAATGATCACGTGAAAATGTCCACGTGTTCCACGTGCCTCAAGGTCAGTGGTTTTCGATAAAGCACTCACACAGTTTGTGGAATGCTAACTAGGCTACAGTAGATCAGCACTCACCGTGAGTCAATGTGGTTGCCAGAAGTCCTTGGTTAAAACGCAGAATAGCCTGACTGACCGGAATGGAAGAGAGCACTGACCGGCCGCAGTAGCAATTAAAATCATCGGACAAAAAGCTTAGCAAGACAGAATGCGATCATCGTCCTTCCCTAACGGCAAAGGCACATGTGGATAAGCTGAGCAAACTGATTAGTAGTTGTATATTGGTAATGCACTACTCATAAGGTTGCTGAAAGTTCATTGACAGCTCAAGACCGGTTTCGCCCTTCTTGGGACTCATCAGGCAGGCGCATTGCTCCAGTTTCCGTCAAAATTATGTTCTACTTGAAACCAAATTGAATGAAATTAGCGAAATACACTCATTTGCAAAAAAATTCGGTTTTTTTGAGAGACTTACCTGGAACCAAGCTGAATCTACCGTTTGTGACTTAATGTGCTGCACAAAGGCCACCTCATGTTCCAGTTGGTACGATATCTGAGATATCGCAGTATATTTCCATAAAGAAAATTGCTCACAAGGTTGTTGAAAACTCTTCGACAGCCCACTACCGGTTTCGCCCTTCCACTTTAGGCAAATCAGGTAGGCGCAGTCCCCAGGTTTCCGTCATCCTTATGTTCTGTATGAATCCAAAAGGGACTGATTTCGACAAAATACTCACAAACAACAGATTCAGTTGAGTCTGTCACGAGGAACAAATTGATATGCAAATAAGCATATTCATGGAAATCAGTCCAGTTTGAGTTCAAGTAGAACATACGATGGACGGAAAATCAGGGACTGACTTTAACCCCAGAAAGAGCAAAATCGATCTTGGTCTGTAGAAGATTTTTCAGCAACCTTGTGAGTAGTTTCTTTGGTAAAAATCATCAACAACAGAGGCACTAAACAACGAAACACAGGCTCGTTGAAGGCCCCCTTTTTGTATTCCACATCTTAATGTCAACCTGTGCACTGTTCATAGTTGATAAAAATCACAGGTTCAAAAGAAAAATTCTGTGAAACTGATTTCTGTGGCAATTACGAAGCCATACCCTAAATTTCTTTTACGTTTCTGGAAAACTCTCGAGACGTCAACAATCTTTGTCATATAAATGCCAGTCCACATGAGTACCACATTTTACCCGGTACTGCAAACACCCGTTTGCGACGAAGCCACAATTGAGGTATGAAGTTCCAGATCATTATTTGTATATCGGCATGCATAATAACAGATTAGCTGATCAGTGGTATGGTTAGAAACCACAATTATTACAGTCAACAAGAGCTAAGTAAGACTAATCGTTAGTCGGTCAAGTGAGGAATATCGCTTAAAAGGGACGGCGTTACCTAATGTTCTATGTATGTTCTATGCACTATCTAGATCAATTTCGTGAACGGCAAGTTAGATATCGATCAGTCTGAGTTCGTTTTCGATACACAGACACATAAAAATTGTGCTGATCGTTAAACCTGCCGTCCAGTGAAATCGTACCAAAGCCGAGGATGGTTCCATCTTCAGACAATGTGAGTATTTCAGCTTAGAGGAGGACCTTCACCTTAGTGACTAAACCATTCGGTTTGAAATTTTCCCAGAGTGCACGTTGAATATTGAACTGCGGTAATATTGCCCAGAGTTGGTTGTACCGAAATCTCGTTCCCGCGTATTTTTAAAAGGCCGTGGAAACAAGGTAGCTGTCTTCGAGTAATGCACTCATTTACAAATCAATTTGGTTTTCACCAGAGACTCAACTGAATTTCTCGTTTATGGTATTTTCCAACTGAATGTGCTGCACACTCGTAAACGAGAGACCCCGTTTAGTCTTTGGTGAAAACCGAATTGTCACGCAAATGGGAGTATTTGTCGAAATCAATCCAATTTGGGTTGACGGAAACTCTGGGACTGCGCACACCTGATGAGCTCCAAGAAGGGCCAAAACGGTCGTGGGCTATCGAGGAGGTTTCAGCATCCTCGTATGATCGTCTGTCCTATTTTAGATTTAGTGAAAACTACTCAGGTTGATCAAGCTTATCTTGAACCTTGCAAAGGAATGCACCTCTATGTGATCTGATTTCATTGTCTACTGCACTCGTTTTTCTGTGTTGTATTATGATGTCTTCCGTTAGGATTTTAGCAAACGTTTTTTCATAATCAAGCTTGTTCCTGATAACTTAGTTTTATCTACTTGTTGTATGTGAATTGTTGGATCTCTTCTTCTCTCTGTCACAGATGAATTCGGAAAACCCCGCACTTTTTTGAAACTGACGAGAGCGCGGTCCAATGTTACCGGGACACAAAATGGAACGAGTTAATTCCCACAAAAGTCGACAGCTACAATCAAAGATACAATCAAGTTTGGATGCCTTAATCGGTGCCAGTGTAAACGCAATAATCAAAATATACTAGCGATTAAGTATTCATCCGCCATTAATAACGAGGAAAAACTGGGTGTTTATTGTACAGCCTTGAAGGTATAGAGTGAGGCGTCAGGTACGTCGAGACATCAGTTTGTTTTCCAGTAATCCCTGCTTTCCGGTCTGAAACCTATTACTGACCGCTCATGAGAGACTCATGAGCTCGCGAGAATCTACTCCGGTTAAAATCCACTCTCTTTGTTTTTATGTTCGCTTATGAAAGTACGATCCGGTCGAGAGTCTTAGTACCTAACTATCTAGATTAATTCTTTGAAGTCTTGTAAGAGGAGATCCTGCCAGTCACTTCACGTACCAAATCAATCGGCCGGTTCGCCGAACACTACCTTCTAGTACAACGGCGGGTGGGAATTTGCCGTCTAATCAAGGCAATCAAGGCTTAAGACGCGTGTGAAGGCATTGGGAATGGCATACCATCTACATGGTCACTGCACCAGTTCACTGCATTTATTACTTAAAAACGTATATAAATTTCAGAGTTCAGGCTGCGCACGCTGTCAGTCATAATATCATCAGAATATTCATACTGAATGTTGAATTCCTAAGTGGAAAACTCATTAAGTACAAATTAAAGGAAATGGATGAAAACAGGACAGTATGAGCCGGCCGGCGACTTTGTGAACCAAACACCAACGGCAATTGGTCTCAAATCAGACTGAAAACCCGAGACTCAACATATTCCCCTCCGAGATTCCGTAAAAAAAGAACTCCACCTATACTTCAAACGTGTTATTTTGCGGACAAGAAACAATGAAACGATAATATTGATCTTTCTATTAAGTGATCACAAAGAACACCAGTTTCAATGTTGTTGGTAGAGAAAGTCAGGTGTCTTGTAAGCAGATGGGTTATTCGACTCAATAGCAAGATTTCAAACTGAGTAAGGAGGCCAATGAACTGTCAGGTGGTGGAAACGCTGGGACTTCTTTCTTGTATCCGGGGTTTATTCTTCCCAAATGTTAAAAGCCAAGTACTATTCGGGGGAAGACGATACTACTTTGGACCAATCTCGAATGGGTTTCCCGACTGAGCCTACTGACGCATCGGTCATTAAGTTGGTATGGAATCTGCACCTGCCCGCTGTTTTTATCTTCCATCTTTTTCTTTCTGGTGCCTACACCATAGGAGTTTCTTAGTATAGTTCCACGTTAGGTAACGAAGAGTTTAGTTTTATGCTCCAATGACAGACTGGCCTCGGTAAAATACTTTTAGTCGTTAGACTAGTCTTTTCTGCCGGAACCAAAACGTGCGAAGGCTTCGATTAAGCGATGTTTGCTTTGCAGACTAACTTTGTTGACAGACAGTGAGTGGTCTCTTCACCTTTCCTTAAAATGAGACCTGTAAACACACTTTGTTTTGGAAAGAACCACTACTCCCATGTTTCAGTTTGCTAATGATTCGTGCAGCTGAAGACGTGTATGTATCAGGGACGACTGAGGCTGTGCGCTTTGCAGAGTTATCTCAACGACAGAGAACTCTTCAGAACTAGGTCTCGTCCCGCAGCACCCGCTCGTATAAGATTCACTGCAAGCGGTGTACACAGCCCAGATTCCAAATATAGGCATGTTCAATAGTCACGTTTAACCTGAATGATGTGATTCGAACAGTGATCAAACCCCATTAAGTAGACAAAGTTGGAGTTTATTGTGAGAATTAAGTTTCGTACGTA
>NW_008752141.1:32181-32318 GCF_000715545.1 Opisthorchis viverrini | reverse complement strand
AATGCGGGCTTGTGCATGAATCGCATGCCATTTGGGGCACGGAAATCTGTTCGAGGTTTGAATTTGTTGTTCGTCCGCATCCTTGAGTTATTTCTTTTCGAATAATTTAACAAGACTGCTTCCTCAGTCTTCGTCAC
>NW_008752141.1:23991-31910 GCF_000715545.1 Opisthorchis viverrini | reverse complement strand
TTTTTTCTTCAATGTTGTGTAAGAAATGTCGATTGGAGATTCAGGATATACTAAATTTTTTATCAACGTATACGCCTCCTTGCCAACGAAATATGCAGTGAGTTTCTTACAATCTATATCGGATTATAAGGATGACGAAACCTCGCGTGATCTTTGTCAGTCAATCACCTACGTTCTCTACAACCACCAGAGCACAGCTTCACTCCGTTTCATAGCAATGCACTGATGATATCATCTTCATTGTTGATGAAAAGCTTGCAAATCCCAACGAACAACTCAAACACCAACTAAGCCACTGGAGCTAAAAGCCTCCTGTTCTTCCTCAGTTCAGTGCGATCCAGAGCAAAAAAGTTCCCTTTTATGTTCTTACTTTGAAGTAGCTCAGACAGGTGCACTCACACAGAGCTGATGAACCCTACTTATGAGGAATTGGAACAAAACGGAAAAGGTAAAATTGGCGGCGAAATTGAGTCCTTTGTCGCCATCACATCTAAAGTTCTCAACTGGGACTCACCATTGTTCTACTTGGCTCAACTACTGAAACTTCTACAAACTGTGAAGTCAGGGAAGACTACTGTGACGTCGGAGGCACATCAGTCATCACAATCCTTTAAATATGATCGCGGTAATTCTCGATGGTCATGTTGAAAGTATCTAAACATCCCTGCGAAAACTAGGTCAGTTTCGACCAAAGATTGTATTTTCTTACTAATCACTAATTATTGCCTCGCGAGATTGAAAAAAGGGTAAATTAAACCGCCAAGAACGGCAAATGAGAGCCTGATAGTTAACAGAACTTTTATCTGCAAGGATTAAATAGACCCGTGGAATGACAGGCACACTAATTAAAGTGCAAAAATAAATAGAAACCACGAGAACTCGCTTCGTGCAGGAAATTCCCCCGGGTCGCTGAGGCCGGAAAACGACCTGGTAATGCATGCTTCATGTGCTGACTTTAGGGCCAAGTTACTAGGGATGCTTTGCCCGTCCCATCCGATGGGTGTCCGTACCCAAAAGCAGATGTCTCTCTTTGTCTTCTGAGATTTGGCTTTGGATTGACTGGCCAAAAGGCAATGCTGGCAGTTTTAATGTTGCTAAAATAAATCGGTCTTCTCCGGCGTGTTTACAATGAGGTTTCACATAAATTCATGCGGAAAGGAACATGAAACAAGATTTAGTGGATAAAAACTGCCAGTGGTCAGTTGGTCGCGATCGCTTTATCAAGCAGTGCAGAGGTGCTTCCAACTGCTTATATGACTCCAGTAGACGTCGTTCCTAATGGAAACTGCCATACCAGAAACGACACAAATAATGTCACACTGTTCGACTTTAGCTTTGGTAACAGAACACCAGAAAGGAGGTTATGCCTCATTGAGCTCTTGGAATAATGCATATTTACTCACAGTTCGGCCATAATCAATGCAATTTTTGCTTGGAATGAGTCTGGCAGGCACATTTGCTTACCTCCAACGCAAGAACTCTGATCGATTCTCCACAAAAGTTGCTACAAAATTGACCTACCGTATTCTTCCATTGGAGTGGCCGGCCCCGCGCATTAGCGGAGGTTAGCATGTTTTCAGTGGTGGACAGGGGGAACACCTATAAGTTTTTCAAATGAGGCGTAGTCTCCATAGAAATCTATTCCGCCACCCTAACTATTTTGCCTGAAAATTTGTCTGTTTCAAATGTAGGGTGATCAAGAAACTTCCTCTCCGGGGATGCTGTCGAGGGTGTCCATTAACCGCACAATACTCTTAGCTGCAAAACCTTTGCAAGTAGGATAAAACACTTTACGCCAAAAATATTGCATTTTGCCGCGTATGTGCTCAAACCAGAAACCATCCCAATCTACGTTCATATCTTTGCATCTCACCGAATTTCATTGTCCAGTGAAGCAATCATACCTCTGGCGGAAAGTCTGGTGAAGTACTTTCCTAGCGTCGCTGATACCCCAGGATGTCTGGATTAGGTTTGCAAGGCTGGACTCGTTCTCTGGACTCAATTTCCTGTCTCTTTTTATCCGAAGGGATAAAAAATTAAAAATTAAAAATTAAAAATTAAAAAATCAAAAATTAAATTTCATTGTGCGAATACCGAGCTCCGCTACAGAGTGATTGTGCATTTTACCAGTCACAGGAGGATCGACATTAGATGGTTGAATTTTTCAGCCGGACCTGAATATATTTCGCTGCAAATGTTTTTAACAGTGATCTATCCAATATTCTTCGTCGTAGATATCACTTTGCAACTATCCTCGATCTTTGCCGACTCCCCACAGTTTGCTTTATCCGTCTCCGTCACGAAGGGGCTGTACCTTAATGTCGTGTGACGATCTTTGTGCCTATGCGACCCATTGAACTCTGGTTGGGGTTGCATAGTTGGAAACGGTGCAAAACATGGATGCTAATCGACGTCGGTCGCGACCCTGGTGTCCGTTTTTATTCAAGTTTCTCGAATGAGTGTATCAAATGTTCAGCGACCAGTTATGATCCCTGCGGCTTTCTGTTTCCCGTCCTCCACTCCTCGTCCAACTAGCTTTCACAAGCTTTACTGGGTACGGAATGATGTTTTAAAGTCGATATTTTCATCATCACTCTGATATGTAAGGTTTGTTTCAGAATTGCTATTCAAACGCACATGGAGTTGGTGAGGGTTTTTTGAGTAAATAACCGAACGATTTGTGCAACGTAATATTCTGTCCGCCTGTGAATTAGGTTGGTTAACGCTTGTCATCGGAGTCCATCGTGGTCATCGGGGACATAGGGTTATCGAGCCACCAATATATCTGTTCGCCGTTTCAGGTTTAAAGCAACTATCAAGCTATTTGCTACATACATACCAAGGTGAAAAACTGGCGGAGTAATCGAGTAAGCAAATAATGCTGGTGGTCGCTACGATGGTGTTATTTGTGAGTTTAACTGTTGCAGTCATCAGGATAGTGGTGCCTCATACTCCATAATTTACAGTGGACTTTCAAATTTCTCAAAAAATGTCTCCGAACACGCTGCACGAGTACTGCTTTTTTTGAACTTACAATCGCTATGAACTAGTTTTCATAGCTGGTAACCAGACAAATCCCCGGCGCTAGCCCAGGATGATCTGACATTTCAGATCCCGGTGCGTCTTTCGTACATCTGGCGAAGTTCCAGTATTTTCTAATATCCTCTCATCTAAAAGACGTCATCCTACACAACCGTCCCAGGGACCCAGTAAACACATGACCAACGGTGGCGAAGGATGGCCAAAGGTGGCCAGAGGTGGCTACGTATTGCAATCTTATTGCCACATATTCAATCTATACATACAAGCTAAACTTAGCTTTTGTTGCATAAAAGCCTTCTGAAAATCAATACAATAGGACACGCTGGATATCCGAGCCCTATTTAAAAAGTCATCTTTGAAGCCGGTTTGTTTGAACGCACAACCGATCTAATATGTCGTGTATTACTCTAAGTCTGATTCCAACAATCCTGAACGTCATCCGCTCAATCGTCTCGCCACCTTGTTCATTTTTGGACGGTCATTGACTGGTGTAAAGTGAATGTATCACATTCAGGCAACGATTTTTGTTTACCTTAATTATCCACTGAATCGTGAATGTGGTGTGGCGGAGAGGTAAAGGCATTATCGTTTCAGAAGTTGTGAATTGTCCTATCGGATCTGTTTACCCTATGACGGCGGCAATATACCGGAAAAGCGGCACGGTTGTAATATTTCGGTAATATTCCGGTCTCTGGAAAGCAACGGAGATTGGACGCTCTGCTTTGCGTACAAATTGTTGTGCTTGCAAGTTTGACTGACACCGCCGTTTATTGGTGGTTGATCGGATGGCAGTTGATCTGTTCGCCAAGCTTGGCAATTGGCTTGCAGACGTTCCATCCCCAGCCGAGGAGACATCGTCAGTGCGCAGCTGAATGGGTGCCTCCTCCGTGCCTAGCTGCGTTTATATAGTTTTTTTGTAGAGTATCCAATATCCTGTCATGTGATTGGCTAGTTGGTCTATGCCTTCTGTTGCATCATGGTAGGACCGAACGTAGTTTTGTTTGGCTGCGCCGTGGTCTGTATGCCGCTTATTCCATTGGTTTGTGGGATGGCTGTTTTGAAGTGCTTCGGGTCTGTTTGCAGTTGGTCCGTTCCCGGTTTGTGTTTCGTTGTGGTCTTCCTTGATTCTGCTTGGTTAGGAAAGGTGTCTTCTATTTTGGTAGTTTTCTTGCTTCAGCCTGATTTTTCTTTTTCTTTGTCCGCCTCTGCATTCTGTAGTTCCGTAATTCTTTTGTTTGCAGTGGCCGATAGACTGGATCAATTTCGATGTTGTTGTTGATGGCTTTTCCAGTAGGGTGCCATGTTTCCATGAATTCACGTTCTTTCTTTGTTCTCGCTTGAGCCAATATGTGAACGGTGTTCCAGTTGAACTTATGTCCACCTCGATCTTCGTGTACGGAGACGAGCGAAAATTGGTCGTGCCTTTTGGTTGCAAGTCTGTGTTCATGTATCCTGGTAGAAAGCTTCCTTCCCGTTTGTCCTTCCTGTTTGTCGGCGAACAGATCAACTGCCATCCGATCAACCACCAGTAAACACCCCCGAGCTACCTATATTTCGACAAATTTTCAACCGCCGTTTATGGGAATTATCTCTGTGTTTATTGCTGTTTATATAATCTCCCGACCTATTTTGTAAAACTAACGTCGACTTCCCCCAAAGCATAAGACGCGTTTTTTACAGGCTTTTCAAACATGTATGGACCACGGGCATTGGATGGATGATGTGAGGGTATATGGACCCTTAGATAGATT
Organism: Opisthorchis viverrini; assembly: GCF_000715545.1. Classification (NCBI taxonomy): domain Eukaryota; kingdom Metazoa; phylum Platyhelminthes; class Trematoda; order Opisthorchiida; family Opisthorchiidae; genus Opisthorchis; species Opisthorchis viverrini. The sequence goes on along the minus strand of NW_008752141.1, from coordinate 27,117 downwards.
CTACGAATTTTCGTTTAAATTACTTTTGGGTAAACTGAAGAAAGATGTTTTTAAGCCACGTAATCTCGCCGCTCAAACACAACGACGTGTTGCTGAACGGTCGGCGTCAACTTCTGATGATACGACTGACTGACTGCCGACAGATGACTGTTGGGGTGGTGCACCTCTTCCATCCCACGGTTTAATCTTCCGCTGATGGCATCCGCGAAAGCTAAATTTTTGCAATGACCAGCCCACTGTTCAGAAAACATAACCCCAAGTACTCGTTCACTAGTGGTAGAGGTGGAATGCGACGGGTCCAAATAAACAGAAAATTTGAGGTCGATTGACAAAATTCAGTGGTTATTCTTTTATTGTTGGTACATTTTATTTTTGCACTCATCTCGTTATCCTTTGACCATGCAGCCTGTTTTCTCAATCATGACGCGGTTGGTAGTTAAGTAGGGCGTTCCGTTATTACTCAGATACCGCGAGGTTAGGTGGAGGGACGAATTACTCTAGGATGAAGTCAGTTAGCCGGTACATATGCGTCAGCTAATTTAGGGATACAACCGATAGTCTCATCCGGCTGCAATGGGTCCAGAAAAATTTTGCTAAAAAGGCAAGTTTTCGCGAAAATGTTTTGTGTCACCACCCTTGGCCATCGATATCCACCGGCGGTGCGCCGCCGGTGCTAGACCGACTGGAAGCAAACCGATGAAACGATCCGGTCACATCTTACTGAGATTCTTTGAAGTATGGGAATGTGTTAAAAACATGGAGATTGTGGTGGCGGTCACTCGACACAATGAATTTTCTAGAAGAGTTGAGAAGTTTCCCGGAAATCACCATTATAGGAAAGTTCTTGCAAGCAGAAAGCATTGAAGTTAGTCTGTAAATGATCATCTATCCGGAACTATTCATAATAAGCGTCTGTTCCCGGGTCGTCTCTATCCTTTGGGGCCCTCGTCTATCAGGTGTTCGTCTTCGAACAACACTGAGTGTTAGTGGATGCGCAAGCGTTTTCAACAGTTTTGGTTTCCATTTCCTCGACGTATGGGTGATGCTCCTTCGCATTCTCATTCCGTAAAGATGGCCGTGATTCTAGCAAATTCGCCTGAGAAGAAACCTCATAGTCATTGATGCGGTACACTCATATGGTAAGCCTTCTACTTAGTGCAATGTCGACGTTTACCTGTGTCAGGTGGTGTCCAGTGTGCAGAGAACTGCGCGCCCCCAAGGTTACCATCGGTGCCGCACTTTCGGGATGGCATGTGCGTTGGCGGGGTTTACCAAACACAGGCTAGCAGGCTCCGACCAGCGCGGTGAGCATGAAGTTGCTCACGATAAGAACGTCGTTATTGGTTGGAGAAAACAAATAAGTGAATGACCATAATTGATCGTTTTACCATCCTATATATTTACACAGAGCTATGTATATTTGCCCTGACAGCACAGCCGCGCCTCCAGTTCACTGTCTTCGTATTGCGTAGTTTGGCAGGTTCCGTTCAGGCGCAACCAGCAGACAACCACCCAAGATACATTCCGATTATGCATAGAAAAAGTCAGGAGCGCATAAAATAAAAAATTGTGCTCCAACCCAGTTTTAACAAAGGCAGAAATATATGACTCACGGTCACTAAATTGTGTTCGATAGAATCTACACAAACTTTGATTTGTGGCCGAATGGTCAGACGTTCGGATGGCTAGCTTGGAGGTCGTGGGTTCGGGACGCTCTGAAGCTTCTTGAGATGCGCATTGATGATTTCTTGAGATGCGCAATGCTAACGATTTCACATAAATATAATTCAGCTACACAGTGATTCGCGAGTTTTCAGAATAGATTGGCTCCAGTTACTGGACGGAATACCAGTTAGAAAATTACAAAATCTCTTGGCGCTTCCATGAGTGAAGTAGGGTGGTCGTTCGTTTTACATCATATTTTAGAGGTTTGAGTATGAAAACCAACGGGCTGGATATAAAGTGCACCGCAGTTTAGGAACTCCACTGGCACTTCAGGGAATTTTTACTGTGGGCAATTATGACTGGTCGCCGGGTGCAGAAGGTCGTTGCACCATTGAGTCCTCGGTCAATCCCCCAAGAAATCATTATTTAGATCATTTCATTGCTTGCCTCCAGAAATCAGATGGACCACGTTGCGGTACCTACAAAGCCGTGTAAGCTTAATAGTCAGTGCCGAGGTTAGCCAGCAAATGCTGATAAGTACAATGTCGGAACGATTAACTGTTGCAAATCCAAAAACTTAAGATTTAATGGGTGACTGCACATAGGGGTTATGAACGTTGATCCCAGTGAGATGCTGTAAAATGAGGTAAGCAGAAAAAATATTACACCGAATCAAGCCAACATGGTGGCAACCTGAGCTGAGCCCTAGATTTAAATTAAAAACCCCTGTTGACCATGGAGGACTCAACGTAAATTTTGTAAAAACGCAAAAGAGCCTTTAGCTGTCACCTCTTAGTGGGTTCTTTTTATTTCTTCTCTTCTCGTGTGTTTTAGTTTCAGCTGCAAGTATGAGTTGATGTCCCTCGTCGGACACCAGGTAATCTGGTAGTGCTTACTTGTGCAATGTTTGCGTTGTTTTTTGCAATGTCCTGAAAAAACGTAAGTCCTAAATTTTTGGCTACAGAGTTTTCGTTCCTCCCAACATCGATTCCAATTTCGTTGTCCTTGGTATACAAGTTGAGCCCCTAGAATTTAGTTATCAATTCCAAATTTGAATCTCAAGGTCAGGTGTTGTAAGTTGTCCTTGACAAGTTGAGCCCCTAGAATTTAGTTATCAATTCCAAATTTGAATCTCAAGGTCAGGTGTTGTAAAAACTTTTTCGGGACGGACTCCCTACCGTAGCGTTTTAGTTTAGCTTGATTACACTGAGCATAAGCTTGCTAGCATAATCCCACTGAGGCTTACTATTACCTGATTTGAAGCAAACAATGCCACCTATCCCATCCCATTCTAAGCGCTTGCTAGACCCTGATTCCCCATCATCCGTCTCCCCATTGCTTCCAAAGAAGCGCCTTGCAGGCAAAAGGCATAGCACTAAACCTCATCATCCTCAAAGGCGAGTCGATAGATTGTCCCTGCTAAATTCTGCCTGCTCAGTTGTACTAACTGACATTTCCCTT
>NW_008752141.1:0-19805 GCF_000715545.1 Opisthorchis viverrini | reverse complement strand
TTTAAACCTCAACGTTCAGATCTCGTGCCATCTGATATGCTCTCCATAGGACATAAAGAGACCTTGTAATTTTGGATTCCTACCCATGCCACCTCAGGTGTGATAAACTCTACTCCAATAAGGTTTAGTGTTTACGTCACTTTCCCTTTTCCCATTAAACACAAACCCCACCAGTCACGCCTTTATTCTGACTGTAATGCTATGATCATGCCCGACGGTATGCTACCCACTAGTTGGGAATAAATATTATTATTATTATTATTAAGTTCTTCGTACATGGTCTTCAGCTTGTCGAGAACTGCAATGCTTAAGGTTGTGCGACCAGCGTACCTGCTGAGATTTAGGATTCACCAAGGTCCAGATTTTTCGTGCTGCGTTTTTTCATCAAGGCCAACCAAGTGATCCGTCATTTTTCTAGAGATCCGGCGAGGTGCCTTAAAATACTATGGGACGCCGGTTGAAAGGTTCGGGTCACAGATTCGTAGACTGTCACTGGGACACACTGGAGTAATCGAAAACTACTTAGAATATTCTAGTAACTGAACCAGTATCAGTTTGAACGTTCACTTTGAGAAGTGATGTTGACTACCGTGCCCGCGCGTTCCTTAAAGCCAACACAGGGTTCTGGCTACAACGCGCATGACCTGATCGATACAGTGTGAAGTAGTTTGGTCGTTGCTCAAAGTTTCCAAGTATTAATGATGGAACATCATGCCTTCTTCCGGTATTGCCGAGCCGCGGGATTATTCTGTTCCGCCCCATTTGTGAGTTCGTCTTTTACAGGGGAAACGACATTGTTTCCTGCTCATAAGTTTGCTCAAAAACGTGTTTGTGCTCCAAATTTTGCTACTGGTTTTGAAGTACCCCGTCCTTATTGTGGTGTTCCGCAAACTACAGCTTCTGCCGACGTGATGAGAAGGTTCTTCTTATTCCTCCGTTATGGTTTTGACAATCTTGCTCAAATGGTAATGAGACGATCATACCTCACATTGTACATTTTCCACAAGCCGAAAAATAAAACCGATAATACCATTGGTGTTCATAGTGATACATTGGTCCGTTATATTATCGTTGTTTCTTGCGCGCAACCACTGTTGTGTAATTATGCAAAAAGTACGTCGGTCCTCTGATCGCATCAGCATTCTGAATATGTTTGGTGATAGGTGTTATCTTGTGACGACATAATGCAGTCAATTTCTGCACAGCATAAACACCAACACACGGGTGATCCAAATGACTTAGCTTCTCAACAAGGGCTTCCCAATAAATTCATCCCCTGGTTCGTTGTTGAACGAGCTTATGCGATCGCAGAGTTTGTACTTCGAAACTGAGGTCTCTCGATTGACCTCTTTTCACCTGCCTTAGCAAGATTTTCCCCAGAACACAAATAGCTCTGAGAACAGTCCTTCACAGCATAGCAATAAGACTAGCCTAGATACAAGCAAGTGAAAGGTCTGAGCACAGAAGTTCTGGGATGTGCGAGTAGGTCTATTTTGAGACAACCGCAATCACGAAGGTCGATTTTCTGCTTATCTCGTGTTAAAGAAAGTTGTGCGGTTAATCCTAAATAGGTGGTTCTAGGAAAGAAATATCGATTAAGAGCACTTTAGGGCTCACGGACACGTTTTACAATGTTAAGTCAAATTAATAAGTTGACAAACATCAAACTATAAGTATCTCACGCGGAAGCTAATTGGGATAGATCCGCTTGCTTTGACGGCTGTTTTTCTTAATTTACAAGCAATTTAACTTATAATGATTTATGTAAATCGCTCTCCTCTTGGGCCGCTGGCCACTTGCACACCAAAATTGCTTCCGCCAAAAGGGAAATCAGCCTAATCCATTTGCACCTTCCGATGATATGATGCACCTAGCATTACATTTAAGTGAGCGAAATTTCAAGGTCATAAACCATCACCGATTTGCACTTGCTTACAGGTTTACGCGACATAAAACATGAAATCGCACTTCAGCATATTTTGGCGTTCTTCGGTGTTCTTTAAGAATGAAAACATCCAAAGAATATCTATTGCAAACTCCACCCTGGAAGACTGACTTTTGTTTGCTTCACACTCCTCAGATTTAACAAATGCGATTATAATCGAAAAAATGCTTTGTTCGGCGAGCCTGGTCGCAACACATTTTCCCGTGGACATTTACTTTTATTAATTACAACATTGTTGGACAAAGTTAATTTCGCTGGGTGGACATTGCGGAACACAGATTTTCGGTGGCTGATGCTGCAGTGCTACCAGCCAACAATAGTTCACAGTTGGCTACCTTTGGTCACTTTTAATTAGAAATTAAGAGGACTTGCGTATGCAGCGAATTTCATACTTTCATAAGGACCAGAGGCTTCAACACGCTAGGGGTCTAATCCAGCATAGCAAATGTTGGGCCGTGTTGCCGCCAACCCTAATAAATTAGTAAACACCTTGGGTAACTTCGTACGCATTATCGGTCTTTCTTACTTAAGCGATATTGAGCGCCGTTGCAGTGCTCGAATACGCAACTTTCCCGGGCAAATATGAGCATTCTAGACCAATATGCAGAGCATGTGCCAAAAATGTGCTGCAATCTGGGATCGAGCGACTCATTTTCGAAAGAGCAGTAAGAATGTACATCCCGGTTGTGCGCGTGTGGCTTACTAGTGGATTTGTCCCTTTTGCATCGAGTTTGTCGACCAAAACTTGCCCCTGCAATACATTTTATTTGTAACGAGTACCCGGAATGTGTCAAATTGCATGGTGCACACAGTGAGTTTCTACTACATATTAGCATTCAACTGCACACCATTTCGGCATGTAAATTGCCCCGAGCGAAGCTGCCTTACCGAAGCTTTGGCGCCAGAAAAATGGTCCACTTGCTGGACTAGTCTAAGGGTTCATAACGTTAATTCATTTGTTCAGGGGCACTGGCGGTTAAGCATTTCCCATTTGACGGGCATGTTAATCAAACCATGGCCTTAATGGTCATCGAAGTGGACAAATGTGCTTAAAAATTGTTTTTATGCAATTTCTACGCCACCAATTTTGTGTATATTGGGTGAGGGAATAATCCGACATGTGAAAATTGCCGCAGTGTTACAGAAAACGTTATATTTGCACGTGAACATCGGTTATTAGGGGCTTCGGATAGCCAAAGCAAACCAGCTGTGTTCTTCACTGCCACCGGAATATAAGCGCAAACTTTGGAGCAGTTGGTCGTCCGAAAAAGAACACTTGCTCGCGAATAATCATCAGGCTTCCCAATAAGGGCGAACCGTTACCGTTAACTACCAATGATTTTGGAGCTTTTTCCTTTCTGAATTCTCATATTAATGTCCGTCTGGAGAGAAGTCAGTCACTCTGATGCTGAGGGCGGCTGAACAGCTTGCCTTTCACAAATTGGTAATCAGAATCAAAGCCGTCAAACTAGCTTTACGGCCGGGCTTGTCTGTCTTTTAGCGGCCCAAGTCACAAGCTAAGTATGGGGTCTCACATCAGAGCTATTCCAGTGAGCTTGCCAAAGCCGAGGCTCAAACGAAAAGCATATGCGACTGCCTTGAACTGAGCTCAAAATGCGGTGCAAGCAACCGTCAGAGAAAGCTTGCACCGCACTTCATCTACCCGGAAGGAAAACAAGTGTTAATTCATGATTATATTTATCCTAAATTTTAAAGTCCCCCCACCGTGTACACGCTGTGCATTGGTTGGGTTAACAGTGAAGAATCCTTCTGCCCAAACTTGTTCAAACGGGGCACAAGTAAGCAGCTAATCTCCCTAAAGACAATGAAACTTTATTAGGAAGAGGTCAGATATCCAAACTTAGGTTTTGTAATCAATGGATTTGAATGTAACGGTTGTCTTCATAACAGCAGAAGCACACTAATTGTGATTTGTTGTGGTCTATCTGCAGCCTCCTCGTCTTTATTTGGTAAATCAGCCGAAAGAAATATACCGTTCGAAACTCTCATTTGGCTCGCGGCCACCTTCTATAAGAATTCAAGTAGGAATCATGTTATCTGACACATGGGAATTACCAGAATCTACTGGTCAAATTCAACCCTTTTCCCTCCCTCAGTAGCCGCTCAGAATGCTTCACTTTACTGTCGTTTATTCTGGCCGGTCCCCGGTTTACATCCATATGGACCTTCAACTGAAACGAAATACACGTGGCTTTACACCGGCCCAACTCTGATTGTTATCCCTTCGTCCAACCCGAATACAGCTGCCATGAGGATGTGCGTTCCCAGTCCGATTGCCGCAGCCCTAACGTCAGCTACGAGAGAGTTTGCTTAGTTTCAGCGCCAGCTGCGTTGAAACTTGCTATTTTACTCCACTACGAATTCTCCGATCTCTTCGTCTCAGTTTATGCTTTGCGTGAACCTGTTCTTTTTTTCAACCGTTAATGGGTCACTGACGGCTAATAACGGTTTTTCAGTTTTCGTTCAACTCAAAGGCTTCGTCATTGAAAGAGTTGTACCTCATGTCCCGTCGTTCTAGTTTTCGCCTCCCACAACTATGGTGACGTTCCACATAATGGTTGTCGCCACCTCTCTGTCGCGTTACCCGAGGCTTTCAGGTTGTAACGTGCCAATCATGCTTCCATTGGCATCTTGTCTACATAATGGTAAATAAATTCTTTGCACCGCGTTCGCGACCCGGAGGAACAACCCGATATCGTGTCTACAAATAGTAGGTTTTGTACGCTATTCTAACTCTTGCGCTTCACTGAGTAGCCGGTGGAATTTTTTCAGCAGTTTGAGAATAATTTCCCCTCCTCAAAATATTGAGCCCGACACAAACCGGACAGCAAAGTAGCCCAGGCGCCCCGGAGATGTGCACCCAGTCCGGAGGCAGACAGATGTGCAGCAATAGCATATGTTGAATCTGCTAATGCACGGCGGAAATAAGATCCGAAAGATCTCATTAATGGAGCCGACAAATTTATAAGACAGCAAGTTGGTTCATTTCGGTCGGTGAGTTTGGGAAACATATTTCCTACAAAAGCGTTTCGTCCTGCTCCCAATTCAACTTACTTCGATATGCTAGATGAAGGTGTCCCATGCACACAGAGTATTCCGAATGTAAGTAGAAGTGACCTACTCCTCTCCAGCGCCACTCTCCATTGGAGTCCGTCAGGACTCAGTTTTAGGATCACTTCCGTTTCTGATGTGCCTCATTGACCATCCAGACGTTCCCTAATATCTACGTTTACTTTATGCACACGACCTGATATTCTGGGGTCCAGATGACAGCGTCAACCAGATGGATGTATCAAGGACTCACGGATTCACAGATTGACACGAACGAGCGAGGCGTTCGCCCAAGTTTCCTGGGTCGAGTTTTTTCTTGTCGTTCAGCGGCTGTCGTTCACCTGAAAGGCACAAGTGAAAAATGGTGTAGCGCTGCTCCTCATGTTCTCAGCGCGGAGCAGCATGCTGGCCAGCGCGGCAGGAGGTCATTCCAAGCAGCTACTACCAGAAACGAGAAAAAATTAGAGAGAAAATGTAGGTGCGCACTCTTAGCTTGAAATTCTCCCTACCGTGTCCCCGTCGCGTGTTTGTTGGGTCAACGTTGAAACACCTGTTGGCCTAACTCTGTTCAGACAGTGCATAAGTTAGAATTAGGTTCCCTCGGAGATGACGATATTCCATTGGGGGTCAAGCACGGCGGGACGCGTTCCGTAGTCAACGAATTTGAGGCTAGCAACCATTTTCGTAGCAGCTTGCTGGACACGCTCAATGAGGGTGAAATCTTTCGTGCGTTCTGAGTAGAGAACTTGGTTGGTGTTTTCAAGGAGCGGTCTGACGTAGGCCCCATAGAGTATCTGGAAGTCCACGCGAGTAATACGGGAGAAGGTGCGCGATTTCTCATGGCGCAGTGAGAACGGACAGGTTTGTGGGGCCCCGGATACCTAAGTCCTTTTTGGCGCCTATTCTCATGGTGTTTTCTGGTCCTTTCTCACCATGCATGAAAAAGGCATCCGCTGAATCTCCTCTGGATGCCGTATGGATACGCTTTTTGTCATTTGTAGAAAAGTGCTAATCCGAAGGCCACTGCTTGGCAGCGTCTACACCCATTTGGAGGGCACAGGCACTGGAACTCCAGGATTTCAAGTCTTCCGCCAAAAGTAGACATGAACTTGCAAGAACATCTGGAAGTCGTTGACGTAGATGACAAACGGCAGTGGCCCCAGAACGGAGCCTTGAGGATCTCTAATGGAGACCAACGCATTGGAGGTGTAGGTGGGAGCTGCTTTCACTCAGAAGGATCTGTCTGGTAGGAATGCCTTGATCCAGTGTGGGAATTTCCCCGGACTACCGAAGGGTTTGAGTTTCTGGAGCAGCATGACGTTTGGAGCGTTGAAGTCAGCTTGCAGCAGGAGATGAGTGAGGTGGCAGCTAGAGGAAGGTTGCTCAAGGTCTCGTATTAGGAACTAGTCATTTTCAGGAGAACTTGGGGGGCTAGGGTAGATCACACCGAGAAGGGGAGAATCAGATCCGCGCAGCGGGATTTGGACCCACAGTGAATCGCAAAAAGCTGCAGAAGTGGTATCAGAGAGGACAATGGGGATGGGCAGGGCCGCATGTAAGTACAGAGCAACCCCACCAACCCTCCCTCGTTTTGAGTAAGTTCGAAAAACAGAGTAACTGTCTATCGACATCTCCACGTCAGAGACATCTGGCTGATCCAGGTCCCTGTTAGCGCGATTATGGACAGTTGTTCAAGGCAAGCTGACTGTTTAATATCGCAAAGTTTGTTGAGAAAGCTGGGGCAGTTTGTAGGCAGGCATTTGAACACTGTCTCTGCTGCCTCTGAGGATGAGAAGCCGGGAGTTGAGTGACCAGGGAGGTTGGCAGACTTGATAGTTGTACGGCGGGTTCGAGTCCAAGGCTATAAATGGCCTTTGAGGCACAATTGTCTGCTTCCTGTCTTTGCGGTTTCTGGGGATGCTTTGCATTTGCAGGGTTTCGCCCCATGGGACACCGGCTCGCTCAGGCCTTTTAGATTTGGGGGACAGAGTATCTTCTCCGTGGGCTACTTGTAGCTCTTTCAACAACGCCTTTCGGATGACCAGATTTGGGGTTGGTCAAAGACCTGGGGCAAACTATCGTCTTTCTGTTTTCTTGGGCCTTTTGGCGCGGTTTGATCGAAAAGCGCCTTTGTGTGACCCTGGGAGCTGTGTGGTGGCACCAAGAAACAATTCTTTTGGTGGCGTTCCCACGGGCTCGTTTTCGCAGAGGATTACACCTTGAAGCCAGCCGGCATCTTTTTGATTTGACGTGGCCAACTGGATTTGCGAGGGATTTTCCGGTTCGCCGAGGTCACTTTTGTGGCTTTGGCTGCCTGGGTCTTGGGCGACAACAGTGTCCACAAGCAGAGAGGCCACTTTTGACAGAGTGGAGCTGGAGATAGGCAGTTTCACATTCCCAGTGAGCGTACGGTTGTCGCAGCATTCTCCACTATCGAGGTCAATGCATGTGGTTGATTTGCCGATGGGCTTTGCTCCTTGTCCCCGCACATCTCACTTGGTCCAGCTCAAAAGCTGTGACTTTGGTGAGGAGTTCACTGCCGCACCTTTGTTGTCTGTTACGGAAAGAAGCGCTGACAGCTGTACTTTGGGCGCCGCTTTCACGTGAGGCTTGCCTCCTTCAAAGCATCACTACCTTTGGTGGACGAGGGGTCTGCGGTGGTTGAATAGGAACTGCTGTTCGTGGACTCGACCGATTGCGTGGGCATTCCTTCGGGAGCACAAGGAGCTATGACTGCAATCGGTTTGGCCATGAGTTTGGGGTCGGCTTAACTGGCGCCAAGCGAAAGCACTGTTCGCACCTCTGCCCTGGAACTGCTGTGCCCTAGCAATCCCTAGATAGCGCCTGATCATTAGATAGGCGCTTTGAATGCTGCCAGCCCTATCTAAGATCTTCTGTGCGGCAGATGGGGAGGAAAGGGTGACTTGTAGCCCAAGTGTTCACTTGCTTCTCTCCTGGGGTAGCCATTCTGCACGGAGCGACTAATGATCAGGCTTAGTGGGAACACTGCAATGGAGCGACTGTGCCGGCTTCGTTAGCGTGGTTTTTCTGAAGAATGATCCACAACTTATCATTCTGCTCTCCCTTAAGCGCCCGTCCACTAGAGACGCCATGGCGGTCTTTATTGTCGTGCCTGAAAGCTGAATGACTTTCTTCGCTGTCAACGAACCAGGGATGGATAGCGCAAGGCAGTTGTTCAGCAAAGAACCTTTTTTATAATCTTTCGTCCAGGTTGCTGCGTTCTTTGTGTTTGCATCCTCCAGTGCTTTAGAAAGAAGCTCCGGTTTCTCGTCGAGTATCCCGATCAAAGCAGAGCAGTCACACGGGTGTTTCTTATTCAGCAATGGGGTTTGGGTTCCGGTTTCGGCGGCTGTCTCTTCGGCTGCGACACGGATTGAACCCTTGATGTAGAGATAGCTGGCGCCGACAAACGGGTTAGGAGAGTTGGCTGATTGGCCCAACTGGTCGTCCTGTAAATCCGTGCATACCACCTGCCATCAGGCCTGGCAGGTGTGGTGTTGCATACCGCGTCTGTATTCATTAATGTCATGGTTGAGACTGGATGCAAATCAGGAACTGAGCGCCAGATGTTATGTTAGAGTGGGAAAATTAAGCAAATGACCCGTGTTTACTCTGTGAATTGTTTGAACAGCAGAAAAATTCTTCCACGAATTTGCACGAGGGAAAAACGAAACCGATTTCGAACGTACCGCGAGCATACCGCATCACGAGAAAGTGGCTCAAAAGGCATCCACTGTTCTACGGATGATTTGGCACACATTCTCCTGTATTACTCTCATGGACTTCCGAATACCCTATGGAACCCGTGTCAGACCGCTTCTTCATTATGCCACCCAAGTATTTTTACTCAGGACGCAAGAAGGGTGTAATCTTCACTGAGCGTGTTCATCGAAAATGACGCTGGCCTTAAATCCGTGGACTATGTACCGCGTCTCGCGATGCTTGACCTGTTTCCCCTGGAGTATCGTCGACTCCACTGAGACCGTTTACTTACTTATGCCCTGTTTAAACAAGGCTTGGTCAACAGGCATTTCACTGTCAAACCGGCTAAAACACGCCGGGAACATTGTGAGAAGATTTTTGTGCTCAAGACGCACACCTCCATTAGACAAACTTTCTTGGAATGGCCTTCCTCCGATTGTTGTCTACGCTACACCTAATATCCTGTTGAAGGCACTATCAGACATTTTTAAACAAGTCCTTGTGCTGGCAAGCTTTCCTACAGCGATAAGAGCTTAAAAAGCAGTGATACACTCCTTTTCTCTGACGCCTTCCAGGTGAACGGCAGCCGCTGAACGTCGAAAACAAAACCGGCCCGGAAACTTTGGCGAAATCGTTGGTGCCGTTTATCAATCCGTGAATGTGGGTTTCGTGATGACTCGCTTATTGTCCAACGTTGAGATCCTAAAGAGTTGTGCTAATAACTTTAGTTGCTTGTGCCGGAGCGACTAGGCTACCTGAAAGGCTTACCCTTGATCTTCCATTCTGCGTGTAAATCCGTGAATCAGTGATTACTCGAACTCAACTAGGAGCGGCGCGTTCGAATTTCGTCGCCTTTCTGTTCTGTCAAAATGGCGCTCAATGAAACTGAAGTGCAGCGTCAGGTATGACTCTCTAAGTTTAAATAATCGTTCAGATTAAACATATGATGGCTTTCATAGACCAGGAGGCCCGTGAGAAAGTGGAGGAGATCGATGCGAAAGTGTGTATATCTTGCACAATTTTTATTGTCCTAGGCCGAAGAGGAGTTTCAGATAGAAAAGTCACGCTTGGTTCAGAACCAAAGGCTGAAAATCATGGAGTATTATGCTAGGAAGGAGAAGCAGATAGAACTGACTAAGAAAATGTGAGCAAGCTTAGTTTTGTTGATTTTCTCTACTAGTCAAGATTCCAATCTCAAACACCAATCAAGACTCAAGGTTCTTCAGAGCAGAGAAAACCACATCGAGGTAAGACGGGATTTATCATGTGACAGTTCTGTAGACGTTACTGAACGAAGCAAAAGATCGCCTCGCCCAGTTATCAAGAGATCGACAGCGTTATCAGGCATGTCTCACGGGACTCATCACCCAGGTTGGTTATCCATCTAGCCATATTCTTGTCTTAGTCTCTCCGATGAGAAGTGATAGGACTTAAAACCAAATCCCGTGGCTTTTGGAGCTACCACATGTGTCCAATTGCGGTGTCTTATCATGGAAGACGACACTGCTCGTACACCCTGCATCCAAAACCGGGCCTCACATTACCTGAGTTCGTTGAATCAGCCAACGAATCCTGGTACAAGAAGGCGCTCAGATGCTGCAAACAGAGTAAGCAACAAAAACCACGTCCGAAGGCGCTCAGATGCTGCAAACAGAGTAACAGGGTTTTCATACCTGCTGGGTTTCACCCGGTACTGCGCCAGGATACCGTTTTGGTCCCAGTGCTTGGCGCTGCTTATGAGCAATATTTAAGAGCACCCATCCTTAAACAGTGAGCGGGAGTTCGTCAGTATCGCCATATGGGTGACGCTAGTGTGAGGTACTCGCTTATTTCCTAAGCCATTGGAGGCTCCAAGTGCACTGTCCGGACCTCCTTTAGTAGCATTTGCAGGTGGTTTGTTGAATCGGTGGTCTCGCCAAAAATGATATTTCCATCTGGATTCGGAAGGTTAGAGCAGCTTTTGCGAACCTACGTCACTTGTGGTGTAGGCGTGTCATCAGCTTCTCTGTCAAGGGTCGAGTTTATAATACTGCGGTGCGCTCCATATTACCACATGGATCAGAGACCTGGCCGCTGCGCGCCGATGACGTCAAAAGACTCAGTGTTTGACCATCGATGTCTTCGGAGCATTGCCCGAATCTGGTGGGAACACCGGATCAGCAATTCTGAAGTTCGTCGAATGGTATTCGGGAGAAATAACTCACCCTCGATGGGTGAACTGACCACACTGCATAGGTTGCGCTGGTTTGGCCACGTGCTTCGTATGCCAGTCGACCGACTTCCTCGGAGGGCTCTTTTCGTACAACCGCGTGAAGGGTGGAAGAGAGCTAGAGGTGGTCAAACAATGACTTGGCAGCGAAGTGTCAAAGCCATTACCAGCAAACTCAGCTGCGCTGGCCACTGCCGTCTTCCTGGATGGGGACCCCGAGACGGGCCACATCAATGGCTAGAGACATTGTCAGACGACCCAGTAGCGCCCTCGATAGCTCTCGTGCATCCAAGCTATTGCCTTCAATGCATAGCTCCTTTTCCAACCCCCCCTCTTGACAGCCCAATACTGATTGACAATGCTGGATATATGCACCAATTTGCCAGCTTGCGCTCGCAATGCGCAGCTACCTACCTCCCCCCAATCGTCGGTGAACGAAACTGCGGCAGCTACAACCACTGTACGACGTGTACGCAGTTATTACAGCTGACAATGATGATGATTATGGATTGTTGAATTCGTTAAAATGTCCGATTCAGGTTTGCTTTTTGGAGGCAAGGGAGCCTTTTTCATCAGTGATTTTTTGACTTATCGGAGGTCTATTTTGACCTGTTGCACGTCATCGTCGACAGCATGACAGTGTTCAACACATGCTTCGCTGCCGTAAAACCATGATTTGTTTGGAGGCCTAATCGTAAGGAATGAACGAGGGCAGTGCTAGTTTACTACAGCCATTCTGTGGTGCCTACATCTCCAGATACCTATTCAGGCAATGGTTAGAGCGCGACTTGACTGACCGGAAGATTCGTGGTTCGAACCCGACTTCTGTCTCTCGACTTCCCTTGCCCAGGCTTGGGCAACCTGACAGTATACCTGATCTCATGCTTCCTTTTGGTGGTATGGCAGTTAGGCACCGAAAGGTTGCTACGGCTGAACGATTTTTCAGGTAGTTTATGTAAAAGTTGTCAACAAGGACGCCACTGATATCGATTAGCAGCCATAACTCAAGGCGTCTCCAACTCGACGTATTGTGGATCACGCGGTCCCCATCCTGGAGCAGGAGCAGCACCGGCCTCATCCGACCGTCTCATAATCTCTATCACACCCCTCTATCAGCTCAAATGCTAGGCATCTCTGATTCCGCCACTCTGCGTTGGTCGCGGGAAACGGCACTGTCTTCGGCAAACGATGGTTTGGCATACCCAATGCATGGCCTAACCAACGCAGCTTCTGGTGCTGAACATATCCTTCAATGAAAGTACCCGCTGCTCCACTGAAAACTAGCTTTCTAATTCTCTGGTTGTAGTTTCGCTGACATCAGCCCACACGAGCTACGATTCTGAGACAACGATTGTTGAACACCTAAAGACGTCTCATTTCCGCTGTTCTAACGGATCAAGTCTCACAGTTTATCTCACAAGTTTCACAGCCAACGAAACATCCTGCACTGTCGCTTTTTACGCACGTCCCGTAAAATTCAGGAATATACTGCTTTGACACCATAGCTGTCTCAACTTAGCGAAGACAATCTGAGCCCTGCATATTCGTAGGTTGACCTCATCCGTTATACTACAATCAGAACTGGTACAACTTCCAAGATACATGAAGCGCTCCACAAATTTCGGTGTCTCCTTGGATTGTAATTGGTGTATTCAGTGACTCATGTCCACGAGCGTGACCTTACACTCTGTAGGTGCAAATTGCATACCAAAAGACGAGATAACCTTGGTCAGTTGATCCAAAAACGCCTTCGGCTTCTCTCAGAAGACGAGAATGATGTCGTCTGTTCATTCCAGATCGACAATATTTTTGTAAGTGGCTACTTGAACATCGGGGCCTTAAAGACCTTTAAGCGTTTGTTTCAGTATTTCATCGAGCACGAAGTCATAAAGGGATGAGGAAAGTAGGCATCTCTGGCGGACACCCCTTTGTGTACGGAAGCTTTTAGGGAGCTCTTTGTATACTCTGACACGTCCAGAAGTCTGGAAATACAAAGAACCTATGATGTTCACAAACTTCCGGGACATTACTTGATGGGCGAGCGAGTCAAGGAGAACAGATGGTGAACCTAGTCTAATGCACCCTGGAAATCCAGAAATACTAAAATTGTGGGTTGCTTGTACGTATGGCGTTGTTCTAGCACCTGACAGAGTTTGAAGCTCCGGCCAACGCAAACCCTACCAGGCTCTCGAGTCAGTGTTTCAGGAGCACCGTAAGACGATGAAGCACAAGTCTCGATATGACCGGGGTCAAGCTGACCCCCCACTATGAGCCTTTTCTTTTAAAAAATGGCGCTCCCCAGTTGTCTTGGACAGCCTCCCAAATCGAGGCAAACAAATCAGACGAACACTAATCGTGGGTATCACTCCTATCCTTCAACAATGAGGGTGGGAGGTCATCCGGACTAGAAGCTCGGTGGCGCTTGAGAGAATATATGCTATCATAAACGGAGGCTGTAGGGATTCACCACGTTCATCGTCCAGGATTCTTATTCAGCTTTGGGCTTTAGATGAGTGGCAGATGGTGGCTACGGTAGCTGTTCGATGTATTCCGCCCACTGGTCGATTAGTTCTTTATTCTAGATGCATACTCCATTCCGATGGTTTTGCTGACAGAAGGCTTCTTGGAACGTTACCGGCCTTCTGGGCCTCTTCCATTTCCTTGGCTTTCTGTGCTCACTAGATTTTACGGTCGATTCACACGCTTACTTTCACTTGACGTCTGATAATTCGTCGCGTCAAATTATATTTAGGACCGTCTGCGATATTTTCCCCAGATTTTTGCAGTGCCACTGGTCTGATATGTTATGCTTGGCTTGGCCTGGTAGCGTCGTGCCACGGGCAAAATTCGCATCACTGTGACAAGGTGACAATTTCGTGCCAGTATGAATTGACATCTGATGGTAAAGCGTTTGGAGGAAACTCTAGAACACTGCTGGTAAATTCGTTCAACATCTGGATCTGCCAGTCTTTCAGTTGCCAAGCGATTTGTCCGCACCTTACGCAGCCCTGGAAAAAAGAGAGGCGACTCCGGACGCTTGCGTGGTCGGAATCAACAAATGTGTTTCAGAATGAGGAACAGTCAGCTACTGATCCGCGCCATCGGTAACTGATAACATTGTGATCGACTTGAGTCCGTGGCCGGCACACCGTTTGAGGATGTCATGTGGCCAGACGACTTCAGCTATTTCGGAAGCTAGTAGTACATAAAAACAGCCTGCGATCAGCACAACTGAAGCAGTCGTCCACCATTGTCCATAGTTACAGGTCCCAATCCATATCAGCCACCTGATTATGTCTCGGGTGCGCTAAGCGTGCGTACTTGTGAATATATATCTCCGGCAACCATAGCGATATCTGAGCTTTCGGCTCATCACAATCGAGCATTAATGGCGTCATAAAAATTATCTTTGATGGTGTCAGAGCTACAGTCAGTTGGTGCGTAAGCAGACATGACAGACACATCGATCAACTTCCCGCTTGTGAGACTCCTTCACAGACGTTGCTAGGCCACTATCAACTGGCATTCGATCAGGCAAGAATCCTTCCCCCGGTGACTTAGGGCGATACCAACCCTGCACAGCCCGCGTAGCCTACGGATCACTAGTGGTGCGTAGCCGGAAACTAGTGGAGATGAGGCGTTTAGCTTAACCACTGCTTGAATCTTGAATTCTTGTTTTTGATACACAGCACATACACACACATGCCAAGCAAGTTTAATATGAGGGCAAGAGCCGTTCCGCTTGCTTCAGAGTAACGATATTGAAGGCCGCCAGATAGACTTGGCGTCGAGTTTGAAGATTGATTTCGAAATGCCTGAGGATGTTGGCGCCGGTGACAGCTCTTGGCTGCAAAACCGGTGCAGGACGAGCGGAGTCATCTGTCTTAATTGCTGGGCGCACATTCCCATAGTTGTACGGCAGTGAAGCGTCAGTGCCAACACTGATGTTGCTGTCTTTGATGATGATGATGGTGATGATACCCATAGTCTCTCGGTTCATCCACTTTGCCAGCTCTCCGGACCCAAGCTTCTCGATCTGTACAGGTGCTCTTTTTCATCTGAAGCTATCGAATTCTGTTGTACTCCCGCCAATAGGTGATACGTGTCCAAGCTCCGTACAGTTTCAGAGCATTGTACGTCGTTGCAGTAGGTTGCGCTGTTTCACAGGCGGGATGCCTCGCACCTTTTAGGGTTGCGAATTGCTATTTACTAATATTTTACGTCAGAAGACGCATTATTCGAAAAGACACCAGGCTACAGTGGAGGCTGCGTTGTTTTACGGCTGAGATGTGGCCTTTGCGAGCGACGGTGCCAAGACTCCTTCAGGTCTTCGACCGTTGCCTCAGAAGCATAGATGGTGTCGGCCAACCCTTAATGAGTTGAAGTAGAAGCTAGAGCTTTTTTTAGTTAGGGCGCGAAATTACTGATCGAAAGGCTCGTGGTTTGATTATATTTAGGACCGTCTGCGATATTTTCCCCAGATTTTTGCAGTGCCACTGGTCTGATATGTTATGCTTGGGTGAACCTGGTAGCGTCGTGCCACGGGCAAAATTCGCATCACTGTGACAAGGTGACAATTTCGTGCCAGTATGAATTGACATCTGATGGTAAAGCGTTTGGAGGAAACTCTAGAACACTGCTGGTAAATTCGTTCAACATCTGGATCTGCCAGTCTTTCAGTTGCCAAGCGATTTGTCCGCACCTTACGCAGCCCTGGAAAAAAGAGAGGCGACTCCGGACGCTTGCGTGGTCGGAATCAACAAATGTGTTTCAGAATGAGGAACAGTCAGCTACTGATCCGCGCCATCGGTAACTGATAACATTGTGATCGACTTGAGTCCGTGGCCGGCACACCGTTTGAGGATGTCATGTGGCCAGACGACTTCAGCTATTTCGGAAGCTAGTAGTACATAAAAACAGCCTGCGATCAGCACAACTGAAGCAGTCGTCCACCATTGTCCATAGTTACAGGTCCCAATCCATATCAGCCACCTGATTATGTCTCGGGTGCGCTAAGCGTGCGTACTTGTGAATATATATCTCCGGCAACCATAGCGATATCTGAGCTTTCGGCTCATCACAATCGAGCATTAATGGCGTCATAAAAATTATCTTTGATGGTGTCAGAGCTACAGTCAGTTGGTGCGTAAGCAGACATGACAGACACATCGATCAACTTCCCGCTTGTGAGACTCCTTCACAGACGTTGCTAGGCCACTATCAACTGGCATTCGATCAGGCAAGAATCCTTCCCCCGGTGACTTAGGGCGATACCAACCCTGCACAGCCCGCGTAGCCTACGGATCACTAGTGGTGCGTAGCCGGAAACTAGTGGAGATGAGGCGTTTAGCTTAACCACTGCTTGAATCTTGAATTCTTGTTTTTGATACACAGCACATACACACACATGCCAAGCAAGTTTAATATGAGGGCAAGAGCCGTTCTGCTTGCTTCAGAGTAACGATATTGAAGGCCGCCAGATAGACTTGGCGTCGAGTTTGAAGATTGATTTCGAAATGCCTGAGGATGTTGGCGCCGGTGACAGCTCTTGGCTGCAAAACCGGTGCAGGACGAGCGGAGTCATCTGTCTTAATTGCTGGGCGCACATTCCCATAGTTGTACGGCAGTGAAGCGTCAGTGCCAACACTGATGTTGCTGTCTTTGATGATGATGATGGTGATGATACCCATAGTCTCTCGGTTCATCCACTTTGCCAGCTCTCCGGACCCAAGCTTCTCGATCTGTACAGGTGCTCTTTTTCATCTGAAGCTATCGAATTCTGTTGTACTCCCGCCAATAGGTGATACGTGTCCAAGCTCCGTACAGTTTCAGAGCATTGTACGTCGTTGCAGTAGGTTGCGCTGTTTCACAGGCGGGATGCCTCGCACCTTTTAGGGTTGCGAATTGCTATTTACTAATATTTTACGTCAGAAGACGCATTATTCGAAAAGACACCAGGCTACAGTGGAGGCTGCGTTGTTTTACGGCTGAGATGTGGCCTTTGCGAGCGACGGTGCCAAGACTCCTTCAGGTCTTCGACCGTTGCCTCAGAAGCATAGATGGTGTCGGCCAACCCTTAATGAGTTGAAGTAGAAGCTAGAGCTTTTTTTAGTTAGGGCGCGAAATTACTGATCGAAAGGCTCGTGGTTTGAACCTGGCCTTGGCATCTCAATGTCTCAAACGCCAACTAATTCAAATAGTCTCTGGGAATGTTCATTCTTCCAGATAGACAGGCTCTGCTTGAAAAGTTTACTGAAGTCTGAGCAGAGCAGGTGGATGGTTTTCGGAACCAGGAGCACGGTTAATCGTGAGTGGGGATATACCTCCGAGCACTTATGAGGTCGAAGAAGTCTCCATATTCATAGTCCATGTTTCTGTCAAAGGCAGGCGGCCCGAATGACAAGTAGCAGCTGGCCACTGGATTACTGTTCGAAACGTCCTGCCCACCATCCTAACCTTCCTTCTTAGACATCAGAGTCAGATTTTAGGCCTTCATAGTTTCACTGAAAAGAGACTACCTGTTGAATGAATCAAGTGGAACACCCTACAAACATATCCAACACCCACTTCTGTTTCTTGGACCTTCTGAATCCACCAAGCTCCATGCCCCGACGCAGTTTCACTTGACGTTAAATGACCGGTGGAGCGTACTGTTGCTGAGGTGAGCTTTTCCCAAACTCCGACACCTTTGGCACCGACGGGGCATCAGTGTGTCTATGAACGGACGAGGTTACACTGAAACAGTGCAATCCATCCTACCTCATGGTCTACGCACAGAGAACATACGGAGTATGTCAGTATTTGACAACTGATGTCTCTGAAGCATCAGTTGGGTCTGGTGGGAACATGGGATTAGCAGCGCTGAAGAACGCCAGATGGTATCAGGAAGACGAAACTCACACGATTGATGAATTACTTACGTTCCGTAGGTTACTCTGATTATGACATGTATCCCATTTGTTGGGGAACCATCTGCATAGCAGAGCTCTTCTGTCCCAGCCGTGTGCTGACGGAAGATGACCCAAAAGTGAAAAATGTATGGCCTGGCGATGAGCTACGAAAACAGTATGAAACAGTAAACTTAGTCGGGTCGACAACTTCCGCCCCTCTAGATGGGGATTTCGGGACTCATATCACCAATGATCAATGACACTGGCAGAAATTGCCTAATGGTGCAGCTTACGACAATGAAGCATGGGTGTTGAACACTGATGTCATGCTGTCGATGATGATGGTGGCGCAGTCAGTGGTGCTGGTCCATTGATGCTACTGCTTGCGATGCGTAGCTAACCAGTTCCCGAATCAAACAAATGTCATTGCCTCCAGTAAGTGGCTGTATCTTCCACGCTCTCCTACTTTCCGGTGATTAAAACTGGAACCAATGCACCCGTGATACATGGTTTATATCTGATAAATTGATTTATTTAAGAGTACCCACACCTAGACGGAAGACCTTCAGACCAAAACGGGCTCAGGAAACTGACCACAAGACAGCGGGTGGGTGCTGGCGTACTATCATGACGACACAAGTTTATAAAGATCAAGTCGCCGTACATTTTCCAACCATGAGAACAGAGAAGCTGTGTTCCTCAGATGTTACTCCACTGACCGCTTTGGTGTGTGGAACTCTAGACGTCAGTGTTATGTCTCAAACTCGACGATCCAGTGACCGTTAGTACTGCTTCGGTGGTAAGTTCAGCATCTATCGACCTAAGTAATAACTCTTCCATTCGGTCATGCACCATTCATGATCGGTTTACTGCAGACGCGAGTTATAAGCGCAGGGATACTCTAATAATTGACGTCTTCTGAACGGAGATTACATACATTTCGGTCATACGTGCTGTGTCAGCATTTACACCGAAGCCGGGAGACCTACTTGTGGAGACTGATGTAGACTCATTCGGCCTGTCGTCACCATTGTCAGCTGTAAGAACCACATGCTTGTCGTACAGTGTTTGTAGCTGCCATAGTTTCGCTCACCGATGATTTAGAGAGCGCACTGATATTGTCTTGCTTTTTGCTGATATGGTGGCTCAAGTTGGTTCACTAGATGTTCAAACTGGAGTGACTGCTCGTCGCACAGACAATGGCGAACGACTGCTTCAACCCTCCAATGACCATTTGTTTCTAATCAGCATGATTTTTTACCACCAACCCCCAGATACAAGGTAATGGTGGATTCAGATTGGTCGTGTGACGGTCAGCTAACGGTGGACGGAAACCGACCAAAAGCGGTTACCTTGAAGAGGTGGTTGGAACTTAGTGCTGTGAAGATACCCCTGGCTACACTGACTGAACTTTCCACCAGATGCCCTCGTGCCAGGAAGGGCTAACGGAAACGAAGAGCAGCAACTTTTCACACTATGAGCTTGAGCCTGCCCAATGGTCTAGGCGTGAACTTCCTGACTCTGAGTCGCTGGTTCAAACCCAACTCCGACATTGCGACTGCTCTTGTCTAGGCTTGGTCAACTTGGTGGTATCTCAGCCCTCGTGCTTCCTTCCGTTGGCGTTGCAGCTGGGCACCGAAAGGGCTCTGCAGCTGATCCATTATCTATTATTGTTGTGGACACCTAGGCAAATGACTCACTCTGTCCTACTTTCCTGACCAACCCGTGGCTTTGCAATCAAAATAGTCTTTACAATTATTGCAACACCAAGTTGGGTCATTGTCAAGAATGACAGCTTTTCTCATTCTCCAACGGCACGATGTCCCCACGAATGAGAAATTCTTCGCGGCTAACGAACTTAATTGCCGGTGACGGAACTCAGCAGTTAGCATACACATCTTCAGAAATGAAGGTCTGAGGCGGCTAAGTAGACTTCTTGTGTTTTTTGTGGGATTTCGTCCTGTAA
>NW_008752140.1:301409-308497 GCF_000715545.1 Opisthorchis viverrini | reverse complement strand
CACTTAGGCTTTGTGCTGCCTAGCCGAACTTTCTCATTTGAATGTATATTTTGGCTTTCGATGAAGCCAATCCATGTTGATAAACCGAGAGGCATTGAATAGGTGTTCCCTCTACATCGGGGGTCAGCAGCAGTGCGCATCTCTCTCCAGTCGGGAACTACTAACCTTGCAACTATCCGGACAATGTTTGGATACTAAACGGTTCAGCCACAAGGAACTGATCAGTAACACTTAGACTGCACAAGCGCCACTCATCGTTTAGCCACGGAAAACCATATCACGCGACCACATATTGACTGGCTCCTCGAGTGTTAACTTTTCAAGTGAAGTTTTCAGTCATCGTGTAAATCTATTCTTCCTTTGAGTTACTGATGGATGATTCATATAGATTTGATGTCCTTTTGTGCCATTTCACAGGAATTTATGAAGTATAAGGTACCCAACGCCATTGCTTGGTTATCCAAAAGTTGACAATTGACGCTCACAAGAGCGGAATCATGAATGGTCATTTTGAACGACTGATTATTAGATCACTCCGACTGCCAATTTTACCAGCGTTTTTAACCATATGCCCAAATTCCAAATGCATGGGGAAAGAGACAGTATTTTAGCCCTAATCACGTTTCTTGAAATTCAGGGAGATTTCCATTGAATTGAACACATCCAAATACCATCTCATTACCAACATACTGTACGCAGTTCAGAAGGAACAATAATTCCAACGATGAATGGATTTTTCAATCGAGAACTTGTCACTCGATGAGCCAGTCACTAGTGATGTGGATCCGAATATTGAATAATGGGTAGCGTTATCTCCTGATTTAATGCGGATAAATCAGGTTGTTGGTTGGTTGCTTTCATCAAACCCGCAGTGACATCATTAGTCGGTTTATTTGCTCGGATATTCAAACTATCCTTGATTCATCCACCTATGTTAGTAAATTAAAAGCGCACATGTCTTAAATACGTTATTACTCACCTCCACCACAAACAAATCACTTTATGTTTCCTCAGACCTATCTACCCGTTCCCATGTTTTTATTCGCTCTGATCGTTTTTAACCGCCTCTGCAACCCCTATATGCTGTTGCTTTCCGTATTCTTTTGCGGAATTACATATATTTTACTCTTCACTCGCACGATAAGAAGAAAATCATTCCTACTGATCGTTTGGAACCTGCTTATCTCGACTCTTTCGAGGCAAGTGTCCTTGACGGTTCACCAACCATAGAGCCCATCAATAGTACTGCACGCAAGTCACCTAAGTCCACAAACGATCTCCTTGCAAACCCTCACTACATTACTCGTTCCGGCAGACACGTACACTAGATAGACCGTTGAAAACGTGCCATCGCAAGGTGGCATAAAGTATTTGATCACAATTTGACACACCGAACGTCCAGGCGACCATCTTTTATACTTGTTGTTCTTTCTCGATAGAGAGGGAGCATTTGTGGCGGCTACACTCCCGTCTACTTAACCCTAGAACTAATTTTATTAGTACATTCACATAGACTGTCTTTTATCTTGTTTACTCTACAACCGATTGCATCACCTCCCATTTAATCAGCACTTACTTCTCTCATTCGCGAAGGTGAGAGTATTTGTAGAGGTCACTCCTCGGACCACGCGTCACAAGCATTCAAACCACGTGACAATTCCTGTCCCACTTGCAACTATAGCCGACAACCCAACCTGTACATCTACCCACCCATTTTCTTTCAACCGGCTACCATTTCCGTCATGCGACTTGAAGGCTTACGAGTTTAAACCACATCAGGTCAAGATGTACTCATGTTCACGCAAGCAACTAAGGCATGAGAGATCACTCGTCCCTTCACAGTGCACACAAAAAATAGGCATAAAACTCTGCGCAACACACTCTCGCGCGCACAGGACAGGAAGTCAACACAGCTCCGCAAGTCCCCGCGGACAACTACGGAACACGTGTATCAGCAATACTTCAGAAAAGACATGCCCCGCGTCCAGAACTTCACTCACCTGCACCCTACAAGTGTCCTCAAATGACAAGTAACTTTCTTGCTTATTTCACATTTCGTATTGTATCTATTTTTTATCAAGTGCGCCTAACTATTATATTCGTCACATTCTAGTAAGAGAGACATTTGTTAGTGCTTGTTACCTTCTGATAATCAATTAAAATACGTCAAAACTAGAGCACTAATAATATACAGAATAAAAAGTAACGACTGGACGAGGGTACATAGGTCTATTTTCAGCCAGGGAATTGCACATGCACGCGTGCACTAGGCACTAGGCTAGGAAAGATCAAGAAAATATGGATGTCATGAGGTGGGGCTTAAGATTCACGCCACTGCAACTGGTGGTAGAGACGATGGAAATCACCAAGCATCCCAGCTCACATAGAATTGCGTGTGTAGAATTCGCAAATGTGTGGAGAGCTGTCTTAGATCAGCCGAGATGACACGAGGCGGTGTACAGGTATGAGCGAAATTGTCTGGGTCTAGAAGTACAAAATCCAAGTAGAGATAGATCCAATTTCACATACCTACACCCGACCGGTGGTCCCAGCACGTTTGATGAACACAGGTGAATGAAATCTGTGAAAGAACCCGAGAGGAATTTTCCATTAAGATGTCCTAGAATGAAAATGCAAGGACGAAGCAAAATCTCCCCCACCAAATCTATCGTAAATGTTAATCAACAAACAGCAACATCAGACTGAACACCCACACTGATCAAGTCGGCTAGCCGTAAGAAATCTCACGAATTGGTTCCGTGACTGACTTAAAACCCAATCAACATGTTTACTAACTCAATTGGCTTGATGAAACTTTTTGTGTCAAATGCGAAACATTGTCCAGCAATAAATCCACCGATTGCTTACCAATACTCTCCGAAACAATGACTTATCAGTTGCTCTCGAAAATTCCCCAGCTGATTTGTCAATAAACCTATTGTCAGCCGCTGGGACCAAGATTCATGGAGGTGTGATCTACATGGTTGGCATTGGCATACACATCATTAGTAAAGCAGTGTTTGGTCTTCGAAAAGTTCCAGGGTTGACCCTTACTGGAGATTCGTGAAATGCGGTAGATGTGAGCGCTTCTCAGTTTCGCGGTATATATTGGCTTTACTGATTGCCGAAATCACAATTGGAACATTCCCGAACTTTTCATACTACCAGCGATCCATAAGTAGATCAGACTAAGAATAGTTTTATAAGATGTCTGCAACGTCCTCCTGATAAGCCGTCATTCAAAAAGCCCGTCAACACAAGGTGACTATGCGATTTTGTTTCTGTGACTGAAGGATGATTGGCGCTATATCCAGTCTAACTGAGAGATAATCGCACTACTGATCAGCAGTTCTTGGTTCAACTTCCACCTGGTTGTCCAGTAGGCGAATTAGGGAACGACAACAAAACCGATCTAGTTTAGGGTTTCGTCTAATGAAATGCGACGCATCCATGATAAGAAGGTGGGCATAAAAAGGCATAAAAGGCTGGATTCGAAACACGCTCAGTGATTTCAAGCCTCAAACACTTAATTATCCTGAGCTTTTAAGCCAATTGAAATTTCGGATGCAATTTTCTACGAATGAGATGAAGTTTGATCTTGTTCCTGAGGAGAGACTGACAAGAACGCGAATGAAATCTGTTACCAAGCATAAGTTGCGGCGTCTCCAACTTGAGTTAGTTTCAAAGGAGAATACTGAAAATATGCGAACGTTGCGAGATGTTTTAGGGTTACAAATAAATCCAGTTTCTAAAGCTCTACACAAAACTACTCTATATTTAAACCAGGGTCTCATGAAATCTGCGATCTAACTACGGGTCGGTCGTGGTTACTGCTCACCCAGATGTCCGGATTTTTGTGGCGCTTATTTGTTTAAATTAGCCACCTTTCAGTAAGACACTTCAAGTTTGTTCGAGAGTGCCTTTTCTCTGAACGTGGATTTTTCTTTCTTTGAATCTGAAAAGAGACTTTCCTGCTGGGTATCGAACCATCAACTGAATTACTGTAACCTACTTAGCATGTTTGAAGAGGTGAACCAGTAGATCAATTGCGGTATTCAGTTCCGTATTTTATTTAGTTTTCAAAAATTTCCGGAATTACATCGGTGATTATTTCATGATAAATTATCGCGATGCTCTTTATGTGTTAAATTTTTTCATATGGCATTGGTTGAATATCGCACTATTTGTCTGAGATTCGACAAGTGTTCTGTCACTTCCTAGCCGTAATAGTATGTCGTTATCTGGTCGGTGTGAAAATAAGTCCACGCTAAGCTTGTTGTCACCGCCATTCTGCCAATGAATATTTCTGTGTCGTTTTGTGTCTTGATATGCAATGTGTTCTGATTTCCACTCGTTTTCCAGGCTCCGCTAAAGATGTCCCCGTTATCGCTTTTGGGGTAGTGATGGTTGTTCCGACGTGGCACCGCAATACAAAAACAAGCTTACTTCTGAAATCACACTGTTTCATCATGCATCATACAAGCCTTAAAATGGCGTGAGCAGATCACACCGGTTTCCAAAATTTGACGTCATCCACTGTCCCCTGCCCCATACATTATACATTCGCTCGGCAGTGAAGTGGAAGACAAAGTTCAATGACTTGATAAATTTCGGTGATGAGGTGAACTACAGACTATATGATTGTAGACATTTTTTTGATTGGACTGGTTCCAGCCAATATCCACATTTATGCTACATGCGAAAAAACTGCGCGAAGGATATTTCTGCTTCATTTCCTCATTCGCTTAGCAGACTCAAGATTGAGAAGTTAATCATTCAAAACTAAACACATTCAGTTGATAAGTAAATCAATTGTTCACTTCTCAGAAGACAATGTGTTCTACGCTGAGATGGCATGAAACTCCATGAACGTGAACACATTCCAGGATAAGCGATAATTATGCGCTTCAGAAAAGGTAGGTAAAAAATCGGCAGCTTTCATCTGGGCAAGGTTTCGCTTCTGAAACACAAGATTCAAAAGGACAAGTGAGTAGCTCAACAAAATTGGCCAGGTTATAAGAAAGATGGAGAAGCAATAAGCGACTCCATTTAGTCCCATTCGTCACATGAGATCAGAGATTCGCATGATCTAAGGCCATAGTCGGTTAGCGAATTTGCCAAACATTTAATTTGGTGGATTACAGGAGATTCAGATAAAATCAGATTCCGTGTGGAACGATAAAATTCCATACCAGGGTGCTTCAATTGATAATTAAACCAAGTGGCGTTACCCTAGTATTTCGCTGAGTGAGGGGGTTGAGGTCAAGTGGAAGTTAGAAGATGATTACACATACTTATGATGACAGAACACCAAAAAATGTCAGCTCGACTGATCCAAAATCGTTTCACACCAGTTTAACAGTTCCACGCCTTCTATTCTGTTAACGGAGGGATGCCTGGAAATAACTACCGCCGCGGCTATCAGTGTCTGTGAGTTGGACCGTAGTCCTCGCATCAAACACTCAACATTTTCTAAATCCATTGTGTATGCAGTGCGTGCTCCGCAACTGCCAAGGCTTTCAGTAACGCAAAGTCCACATTTATGCTACAGTGGAAAGAAGCGCCTAAACGTCATCGTTGAATCTCTCCCTTATCATGCTCATCCAATTGATAATTTGATCATTTGTTTACTTCTCAGAAGACACTGCGTTCCACGTATAGATTGTGTGAAATACTATGAACGTGAAAATATTCCAGGACAAGCGAGGTCTTATACGTTTCAGAAGGGCTTTGTAAACAATCGGTAGAATTTCTTTGGGCAAACTTTAGCTTTCGACGCAAAAGATTCATCAGGCCAAGTGAGTAGGTCACAAAATTGGCCAGGTTATAAGACAGAAGGGGATCCAATCAGTGAACCCCATTCATATCGTCACACTAGATCGGCGTCGAGTATGAATTAATGTTGTTGTCGTTAACCGTGGTTGTGAAAATCTTACTTTGGTGGATTGGAGGAATTTGGTGTGTTAATTTTACATTTCAGGGTGCTTCAGTTGATGGTTCAACTCGGTTGTCATTTATAGATTTTCGTTGGATATTATGGGGATGTGAGTGCTTCGACAATTTTGTTTGAGCGGGTGGGTTGAGGTCAAGTGGAATTTAGACGATGAATACCCTTCCTTCTGAAGACCGCACACCAACGAATGTCAGCTCGACTAATCCAAAACAGTTCAACACCAGTGCAACTGTTCCACGTGTTTTATTCTGTTAACAGCGGCGTGTTTGGCAATTAGTACAGCCTCAGTTACCATCTCTGCGACATGTACCGTAGTCCTCGCCTCAAAAACTCAACATTTTCTAAATCCATTGTGTATGCAGTGCGTGCTCCGCAACCGCGGAGTGTTTCAGTAACGCAATGTCCACAAATATGCTACAATGGAAAAAGGCGCCTAAACGTGATCGTTGCATCTCTCCCTCATCCGCGTACAAAATGCAAGACTGAAAGCTTACTTTTAAGAGCCATGCTCATCCAATTGATAATTTGATCATTTGTTTACTTCTCAGAAGACACTGCGTTCCACGTATAGATTGTGTGAAATACTATGAACGTGAAAATATTCCAGGACAAGCGAGGTCTTATACGTTTCAGAAGGGCTTTGGAAACAAACGGTAGTTATTCTTTGTGCACCCCCAGAGACCCCAATTGCCGGCAGCATCGCCTCAGAATCTCCTTGGAGCCTTGGCGTCAGACTCAATCCTGGTGCACTACTTTTAATTCTGCTAACCACCCTGTTCACTCAACTTTCGGCTCCTCACCCTCGGACGAAGCAGAGGCAGTGTTGAAATTCTTGTACACAAACTGCCTCAGCCTTTTCAAGATACCTGGCTATGTTAAACAGTCAGCTTGCCTCTAAAATCCGTCCATAATCGCACTCACAATGACCTGGCTCACACCAGATACACCTCTGACCCGGAGATCTCGATAGACGGTTACTTTATTTTTCGAGCGAGCTCAAAACGAGGGAGTGCTGGTGGGGTTGCTCTGTACATACATGCGGCCCTACCAATCCCGATTGTCCTCGCTGACACCACCCCTGCACCCTTCTGCGATGCACTGTGGGTCCAAATCCCGCTGCGCGGGTCCGATTCTC
>NW_008752140.1:283266-299916 GCF_000715545.1 Opisthorchis viverrini | reverse complement strand
CCATTCCTGTTTCTGATCTACGTCAACGACCTCCCAGACGTTCTTGCGAGTCCATGTTTACTTTTTGCGGATGACTTGAAATCCTGGAGTTCCAATGCGAGCGCCCTCCAAATGGATGTAGACGTTGCCAAGCAGTGGTCGTTGGACTGGCACTTTCCTCTGAATGATGAAAAGTGCGTCCATGTGTCGTTTGGAGGGGATTCAGCGAATGCCTTTGTTATGCATGGTGAAAAGGGACCAGAAAACATCATGAGGATAGATGCCAAAAAAGATTTAGGCATCTGGGTCTCCTCAACCTTGTCCTTCGCACTACACCATGAGAAATCGTCCCAAAAGGCATTCGCCGTTTTACGGATGATCCGACGTACCTTCTCCCGTATTACTCGCATGGACTTCCAAATACTCTATGGGGCCTACGTCAGACCGCTCCTGGAGTACGCCAACCAAGTTGTCTACTCAGGACGTACGAAAGACGTTACTCTCATTGAGCGTGTCCAGCGGGCCGCCACTAGAATGGTTGCCGGCCTCAAATCCGTGGACTACGAAACCCGTCTCGCGATGCTTGATCTCTTTCCCCTGGAGTACCGTCGCCTCCGAGGGGACCTAATTCTTACGCCCTGTTTGAACAAAGCTTGGCAAACAGGTTTTTTACCATTGACCCAGAAAACACCCGGCGAGGACATAGTAGG
Source organism: Opisthorchis viverrini (assembly GCF_000715545.1). NCBI lineage: Eukaryota > Metazoa > Platyhelminthes > Trematoda > Opisthorchiida > Opisthorchiidae > Opisthorchis > Opisthorchis viverrini. Next base: position 299,227 of record NW_008752140.1, on the reverse strand, counting down.
AAAATTTTCAAGCTCAGGGCACACATTCATTAGACAAAATTTTTTTTGATTTAGGGTAGTAGGTGCGTGGAATGTCCTTACTCCGACGGTTGCACACGCTCTTGCTCGAACCCAATTTAAGGCATTGTTAGATATTTATATATGCGAATCCTCGCGCTGGCGAGCATACTGCCCCGCGATGAGAAAATAAAGAGCGGCGCTACACCATTTCTTCACTTGTGCCTTTCAGGTGAACGACAGACACTGACAGACAAGAACAAAACCGACCCGGGAACCTTGGGCAAATGACTCGATCCTGTGTATCAATCCGTGGATCCGTGAAAAAACTTCCGCTTTGGACACAAAAGCTCCATCAGGCCAAGTGAGTAGGTCACAAAATTGGCCAGGTTATAAGACAGAAGGGGATCCAATCAGTGAACCCCATTCATATCGTCACACTAGATCGGCGTCGAGTATGAATTAAGGCTGTTGTCGTTTACCGTGGTTGTCAAAGTCTTACTTTGGTGGATTGGAGGAGTTTGGTGTGTTAATTTTACATTTCAGGGTGCTTCAATTGATGATTCAACCCGGTTGTCATCCATAGATTTTCGTTCGTTTTTGTGGGGTGGTGAGTGCTTCGACAATTTTGTCTGAGCGAGTGGGTTGAGGTCAAGTGGAATTTAGACGATGACTACCCTTCCTTCTGATGACCGCACACCAACGAATGTCAGCTCGATTGATCCAAAAGCGTCCCACACCAGTTTAACAGTTCCACGCCTTCTATTCTGTTAACAGTGGGATGCCTGGCAATTTCTACCCCGTCGGCTATCAGTCTCTGGGACTTGGACCGTAGTCCTCGCCTCAAACCCTCAACATTTTCTCAATCTATTCTGTGTCGCGTTTCGAGTACGTGCTCCGCAAATTCTGATGCTTTCACTAACGCTCGAGTTTCATCCGTTTTTTTGCGGCTTGTTTATTTTCCTGTGATGATCTCCGATTCTTTTTTGCAGTTCCCTGGGCGTCTGTCCATGGTGGTGCAGTGGTTACGCTTTGTTTTTTAGACACAACCCCTGGTTCTGTGTGCTTTGTTGCGACTCTTCAATTGCATCAGTACAGAGCGCATAGTTTTCAAATTCCGGGAATGCCAAACCTAAATTAGCCGATTTTAATATTCTTCGAATGACGTCGTATGTCCCTGGTTCACCCGATTCTTCTGCTGTTGAGTTTTTCTACCGCTGCCAGCACCCTTCGCAACTGACTCCTGAGCAGGCTATCTAGATATCCACTACTCCGAAATTTGTTCTTCACTTCTATTTTGACCGCCATCCGTTCGGCTCCTTCTGTGCACAGTGCCATTGCACGCTTAAACATTGATGTGACAATGCTAGCGAATATCGTCGTCGGATGGTCAGACGAGTAGTTCAAACTTGCCCTAACATCTGTTGGCTTCTCGTGCACTGTGTTCTTTAGTTTCTCCCCGACCTTATTTGTCATGCAGTCCAGAAAGGCCAGTGTACCCGAGGTTGACTCTATCTCCATACTAAGTTCGATCCGTGGGCGCAGTGCATTCAGATAATTGTAAAAATGACTAAACGTCTCTCGTTTCATTATGACGAACGTTTCATTTACATACGGCCGGAAAATCTTGGGTAGGTAAGGGAATCCCACTACAGCAATCTGTTCATATTCACCCGTAAAAATATTTGCCACAACCGGGGATATTGGAGATCCCATTGCTTGACCTTGTTCTTGAATACAAACCACCGGGGAAAAAACGAAACGGATGGGATTCAGACATGATTTTATGCCCTCCACTGTTTCATTTAGCGTAAGCTATGTCCGTTCTGAAAGGATTTTGTCCGCTAAGAACAGTCCCCTTCTGGCACATTCATATATAACCGATTCAAATCAAATCTTACAACGATGTCATCCGATCAAACAGGGACACCCGCTACTTTGTTGGCGAAGTCATTTGAATTCCTAATGTAAGCACTCGAATTGCCGGCGAGAGGGATTAATCTAACGGCCAATAATCTGTCCGACTCATGCAGTGGGAAATTTATTCTACTCTCAGTATTTTTGGAAAGCCACAAATTCGTGTGTGAATTGGACGTTTGGGGTTAAATCGATACCAATTGCCTTATCCTCAGTGGTCTATCACGGACCGCAAATATCTCACATGTTCCGCTTTACTCCTATTCATTCTAGATATAATATTACTTCCATTGATCTCCCGGTAAGGACCCTCAGCTAGCGTTACTTGTCCTTCTGCAAATAATCACTCTTGTTCATGACGAATGTGACATAACCCTTAGCTGCCTTGGCAATTATTATGTTGTCCACATATTTTAGGGTGTTTGAAGCACTTCGCTCGTTCAGAGGAAATGTTCGCTTGTGACGTGCATTTTGGCCGTAAGTTCGGTCGCTTTCCTGACGAATACCTTGCTTTACGCGGGAAAGCCTTCTTCCCGGGGGTGAATTCGGCGTTCCTGTTTGTACGACAAGAGTTCGTGGTTTTGCCGTGCTAGCTAACGGAGCATTAACTGAATCATTATGAACCGCTTACAATGCATGAGGAGGCGGACAATGTGATCAGTGTGAGTTTCCCGCCTTGGACGTCATCCGGGTTATCTTGGATTATTCAAATATTTTCGTATCTACATCGATGATTGCATTGAGGTAAGTCATCACAACGCTATTGAAATCAGATTTTTTTGTTGTGGTGTTGGTTAATTATCGCAAATTCTGTCGGAGTTTTCAGCCGCAAAAATCGGCCGTGTCCTATCACCGCGAAACATTTGGGTTGTTCGTCCGCCGAATGAAAGATGTCCGCGCTAAACTTCTTTGTCAGTGAAGATTTATATGTTTGACTCTGTGTCCTGGTATGCAGTGGGTTCTGATTTTCAAGATCTGTTATTTTTGCGCCCTTAAGACAGTTGCTGTCGGGTAACATCGTGTTGTAACGTGGCAACACGTAAAAAGCAAGCCTATTTTTCAACTTTTACTGTTTCAATGCATCAGGCGCATCTTAAGGGCTTGAGCGCATTGGTCCGCTTTGCGACATATGACGTCCTTTACTGTCTCCCGCCTGACATTATACAGCGTCTCGACAGTAAAACGGTGGGCAAAGTTAAGTGGCGTTATGAAATTCGGTTGTGACGTGAATTGCAAGCCCTTGTGACTATGGGTTAATTTCTGTTTGATGAAAGAACTTGTTCAAACCAAAGGTCACGTTTATGTTACCAGCAAAAAAACCGCGCAGAGGATATTTAACCCCATTTCCTCATCCATTTAGAAAACTCTAGATTGAAGTCATATCCTTCAAATATCTACTCTAAAATTAATAATTTATTTTTCACTTAAAAGAATCTGCGTCCTCCGCTGAGATGGTGCGAACCACCATGAACGTGAGCTTAATCCAGGTTAAGCTATATGCCATGCGATGCACGAGTGGGAGTTGGCCTTCCGAAAGACAGCAGTTTTCTTTCAAACCCAACGGTAACTTTTTGGTCTTACATTTTATCTCTTTCAGGAATATGCTAGTACTATTTATCCATTCCATACCAGTTTCTTTCTTCACTGCAGCACGACAACTATTGGCGTGTGCGAAACGGAGAAGGGTTCAGTGTTCGGAACATCAGCCTGGGAGACGACTGTTCGTTTCTTGAGATCCACAGTGCAGGTGAATGGGTAAGACAGATGTAAATTGCTTCGTGGCCTCAATTGAAGACGAAAGGTTGAATAAAATTCGCCGATCCGTTCACTATTTGACAAAGGTAGGGAAGTTTCTCGTGCCCGCGCTACTGTACGAGACTGCATATTCAAATTGATCCCCTTGTGCACGTGCTCACTCATAGTAAGTAGTTTATAATGATCCAGTTGATGTTTCAATAACCAGCACAGCAAACCAACAAGCTCTAATCATATTCACCGAAGGATGAATACACTTCCAGAGACAAGACATTATCATATAAACTTAGAATTTCTTCCAGAATGGCAGCCGAAAGTATATCGAATGAACATCACTAAGCAGCCCAGCATGTTTGTTGTGAATGTAGTTTGTGACTATAAGTCGAGAAGCACTGTGAAGCCGTTTCATGTCCATTGGGGAGCACCAGCTCGAACCTCACGAAATTTCAGGTAGTTTGAATTTTAACCCAGCTAGTCGCTTCAGCACTTGAGCGACTGGTCAGCAGTGTAATTAGCACCCACTAAAATTGGCTATAGCGCCGCTCACCCTTCAGTAACGGAAAAACACATTGCGCGGTAACGTGTTGATCCTCCTCGAGTGACCGGTTCTCAGGAAGACGTTTGGGAATTCACTGAATTTATCTGTCCTCTGACATGCAAGTGAAGTCAATCTAGGCTGAAAATCTAGTAATCACTGCGCAACGGTTTCATCCTATTTGGGAATCATTAACAGTGCGCACCGCATAAAAAGTGGAAGAAATGTCTGACTTAATTTGTCTACTACCGTGATCGAAAACCTCATCTGTATTTTCTCAGCCCATTTTGATTCGACGACCTAATATACTGACAAACGGAGGGTATTCCGAAAACGTCTATTACTTGTGCTGGTTAACTAGAACAAGAATATTTCGACAACCATTCTCATTTGCACATGAATTCGGTTTTGACGGGAACTCCAAGAAGGGCGTAACTTTTCGTGGGCTGTCCAAGAGATTTCAGAATCTTTATGAGTAATGTAACCCAAACGAAACTGTATTGCGTGCCTCGCATATTGTACTAACTGGAATACTAAGCAGGATGGTGCCCCACATTCGGTTATGTTGGATCATCTCAAACAAGCTTTTTAGATGGATTCATCTGAGTCTCCTGTCAACAGCGAATTCATGTGCAAATGAGCGAAGTTCGGTTCAAGTGGAATATGGGGTAGATGGAAACTCGGGGACCGTTTACGAAGATTGTCCAAACCAGTGGTGCGCATACTTGTGAGCAGGGTGAATTTCAGAACGAACATATTCAAGACGTACGCCCCCGGATCCTAGCTAGTGCCGGTGACACCTTAAACATGATTTCGTTAGCTCGAAGGTGATGAACATCTAGCTCATTGATTTCGGAGTGACTCAACATTCTACTTGCTAGTATCCAGCGGTAAGTACACAGAATATCGGTAATAGCCAGTGTGTAATTTATGTACCAGTGAATGCACTAAGATATCTCGAATATCGTCAGGCGGCCTGGTGCAGCACATTCAGTTGCCTGGAAATATCACAAACAAAAGATTTGGCTGGGTTTTAGGTGTGTCCTTCGAAAAACCAAATTAGTTTGCAAATGAGTGTAAATTCGCCAACTCCTGAGATGTGCCCTCTCAAAGCAAGGACTCTGATCGTTTGGGATCAATTTCCGCACATCACATTTGGCCGCGATGTCATGCATTACCACTCCGCTGATTGTCATCGCCCGTTGACTTGACGTGGATGGCGCCTCAAATCATTGAGTCAGGTGTCCTGCCATTATCATGGCCGGCACCGGATAGGGACGATGATATCAACGTTCCAGAAATAGGCCATGTCTGAGGCAGGATTAGGTTCCATAAGATGGGTTTCCCCTCTCTTACCCTCTTTCATCAGTTGGCAGCGCTTGCAGGACACCACATAATCGAACACCTCACTTCTCAGCTTGGGACCGTGGACCTTCTACCGAAGTAAGCCGTATGTCTTGGTGCATGCTGTGTGTGCTATCTCGTGGCACTCCACCATCAGCTTCCGTCTCGAGACGCGTGGCGTCACGGGTAGCACATCTTCTGAATTGCTGATGTTACAAGAAATTATGCCGGATTCACTCAAACCGGACCGATCGGAGTAGCTCTGGAACGTTTCCAATTCTTTTTACCTACTCAGTTTTCAGTACTCCTTCTATCTAGTGAGGCGGCTGCAACCTTCCGTAACACAAGACCCTGCCGTTTGAGTTGCCCTCACTTTCAAGGATACAGCACAACGATAAGTCTGATGGCACCAATCATGATCCTGGGGGCTAATCATCTGCCTCTGGTCTTGACAGCCAATCAACTAAATGGTTCGCTATACCTTACACGTGCTGGATCGTGAAAACCTACTCTCGCAACTAAAGTGTCACTTGCGCGAGCTTTCCGGGAGGATGTCTGGTGGTCCTGATCTGCTCCAGGGGCTTATCATCGGTTTCGACATAAGATCGTTTTCAAAGCAGGCATGACCCCAACTCTTCCATTGTCCAGAAGTTTCCAAAACTTAATTTCTCAATGGTCGAGTACTTCTGCTCAGCGTTAATAAAAAATAATGGCATACTCAGTAACACCATTCCTCTGCTTTAGGACTGTGTCAATACCGGGATCATTGGCGTCCTTTGCAACAGTGAACATATGTCCGACCGTGGGCAGTTTGCAGGTCTGTTGCTGATCCAGCATCCAAGATTTAACACGGTCGAAAGCCTCATGTGCTCTTCTGATCCACTCGGATTTCTGATTGTGCCCGAGCAATCCGTGCAGTGTTGATAACTTAGAAGAACCCGGTTTAGTATACTGTTCACACAGAAAGCTGCCCCAGAGACTGCTTGAAATTGGGAATAGCACAAATTTTGATCTGTGGCAGCTCTTCTGGCAATGCAGAAACCGCCTGTGGCTCACTTTATGCCTCACTTGTGTCACCGAACTCCGAAATAGCTGTGGCTGAATAAACTGACCGTAAGTCGGGTTGCAGCTGTCCATTGGTTGCTGAAATTTTCGATTCCCTCTAACACTCCCGATATTTTACTGTGTTGAGCTTGCGTTCCGAATACTGATAACTATCTGTCAAGGCGGAGGACCGGGAGAATACGGTGGAATGTGTCACTGCGCTGATTGCAACCGACCCGGGAAAAGAGCAGTAAACCAATATATTATTATATATATTATAGTGGTCGCGTACGAGGAGAACGATTATTGCAGAAACCAGGATGCCACGTTTGTAGCAGCGGCTACTTCAAGCGTGCCTCTGCAACTCCGTCTTTATGGGTGCAAGCTGCTCGTCAAGTTAGCCCACTTTGTTCTTCGGGCCATCCACTGTTGAATCACCCCTGTTTTACCACGACCGCAACTTGGCTTCAGACAATTCCCATGCCGGATGTATCAGGTGTTCCCACACTCAACTGGCCGGTTGCTATCGCCAAATGCAAACAGGCACTAAGCGCCGACGCAGTGGTCGGACGTCAACTGCTGGCGCGACACTCCGTCCAGACCCCGCAAGGCCCTCTTCAGCGACTGCTGCATGCTGGAAAAGAACACAGACAGGTCACACCAAGGTTCCATGCTGGTCGTCTTGAACCATCACACAGCTTTCTGTCGGTCGGCCAGTATGTTGAGCCCCTTTGCAAGAACTTACATCGCGGCAACCCAGTCCATCTTCCGGCCCCATTGTAGCCGCATCCAGGGCCGCCTTTGCCTGCCTTTGACGAGCCTCAAAAGCCAATTCACCCCAGTCGGTCCGCAGTCCAGCCACCACCGCTACCTCCCAGAAATCCTCAAGGAAACTCAGCACATCCCCATTGTCAAAATGCTGTGAGTACGGAACCTTCATCCATATTCCGGTCAAGGTACAAATTGTTAGTCTTGAGCGACCAGATGAACATCCGTGACCAAGACGAACGAGAAATAATTTGATCAGTTGGAAAACCTACCGGTTGCAGATGTGACAGCTCTGAAAGTGCATGGTGTATGCCCTATGGTAAATCGGACTGGCGAGATCGGCCGCTGCATAGAGTTGTGTAACCCGTGTTTTCCAAACATCCGAGTGCACCTTGTTACATTTTCTGCATCCTACATGTTTGCGAGGTGGCAATGGCGCAGTTCGCCACACAGTCGGGTCGCCCGATAAATCAGTCAGACATTGGAGACATTATCGATCCTTCCCCTTGCTGGCTAACACGTTAGCGGTGCATCAAAAGAAGGATGGTTTTCCGGGAGCCCCTGGATAATCGCAGTGGCCAAGATAATGAAATGATGAAGAACAAGTACCGGACGGATTCATAGCGATCCAGACGCGCTTGATACCGTGCGTTCTCAGGCCCGTTGTGACTCTTCAACCGGCCGACTCACTTAACCCACCACGAAATTCATCACGATGGAGGAGAGCGGAAAGATTAAATTTAAGAAGGGTAAGAAACACCTGTCATACTGGCTCATTTAGATAGGTAAATAGACAACCTACCGATCGGACCTGAACGCACCGTCATTTATATCAACATCTAAATATCCTCACACGTCTTTCTTATCAGACAGCGGATGATAAGAACAAAAGAGAACTGCGCTGACCAGAGTCCTCTGCTGAAACATTCCTACCCAGCTTTATACAAAGACCCTATAATCACAGTTGGGAACTCTCACACTGTGATCGACATGATTGATATTGCATTCATTGCTCTACTCATTGTCCCCTTGTTTTATTATTCCAGATAATTTACACATACGCTAATTGGTGTACGTACGTGCTACTTGTTCAGCTGTGCTGCATTCTGGAGCTTTACAATGTCTGGTTATGCCAATATACCTGCGGAACTTAATTCTCACATTTTGGCCTCGCGATTGGAACAGTTCACCATGGCTACCGAAACGCCACCATAAAATATTAATTGAACTGCGCAAAACGCAGAGATTTATTCGGCAGGGTTCGGCATATGGTGTTGGCAAGGATGCGTACACAGTGATAGAGAATTTAGTGTATTCTGAGTCTCCTATTGATATTTCCTACAATGCATTAAAGAAAAACGTTCTGCAGTACATAAAACCCATTAACTTTGTAACAGTCACAAGAGTTAGCTTATAATGTTGACCCGCTTTCATTCTCAGTTGGTCCGTGATTTCGTGTTGCAGTGTCAGACACAGAATTATATTGTGACTATGGGGCCCAGTTGGAAGACCAACTGTGTGATAGGCTCACTGCTGCCAATCAACTGTGCGGATTACACCAGAAGCTGATGCTTTGTCCAGATGGAAAATTTCGAACTATTCGGAAAATATGTGAGCAGTATGAGGATTTGAAGCATGTAACAAAGACTGGGGAAGCAGCCTTGTTAGATTACTCTGAAAGAAATAATTCCAGGATGGGAATAGAAAACAAATTCATACCCCGAACGAATTCTCGTGATTCAAATACATCACTAGGTCACTTCACAGATCGTACCTCCAACTCGGTTGTTCAGGAATTAGGGAAATGTGAATCTTGTAGGCGAAACCATTCCAGATATTCATGTCTTCACAGTCGAGCGAAGCAATTCATCCACGGTAAAACGGCGCACATTCAACTTGTCTGCAAGTACAAAAATGTGAGGCACTTTAATTTTGATCCGAATACCCTCCCTGTCTGTTTTGTCCCGAAATTCATCACACGTATTTACAACTTTGATACTCGCTTCCGGTCAAAGGCATTACTACATTGTTAACACTGGTGGTGTTGAGTCCATTATTCCACACTCAAATGTAATTGCATTCTGCCCGTGTCGTGCTCAAATATATCAACATTTGCGGTATAAATGAACATTCTGTACCTTTAGTTGGTAGTTGCACGATACCTGTGAGAATGTTCCAAGAGACCCCTATGAATTGTAATTTTTTCAGTTTCAACATCGGGACTATCAATCATCGGGCTCATAAATTTGCGCCCACCGCTAACAAGATCACCTCACTGACTTCTGCGAATGGGAATGAATTCAAACAACCGACTTTTTGATGTTTGAGGCTAGAGGTGGCACGCAATTATCCGAGGTGTGACTCGACATTGCAGGAGATCCTATATTCCATAAGAGACGAATTATTCCATTTGGCTTGAGGGAACCTCTTCCTCAAGCATTAAATTCGGTGTGCGGGAAAGAAATCCTGACTCCTGTCAAATCATCGAATTAGGAAATTCGCTAGTTACATCACTAAAGGCTGATGGCGTTACTCCGAGAATTTCTGAAGAATACCAACTAACGCTAACTACCCAGTTACCACAACGTGGATGCACTAAATAGGACCCCGAAGATATAGTGTATCGTTTGTCAGGTCCAATTATGTTCTGCTAAACGATCTAAAAGGTGCCTGTCATCACAAACCAGTGGATGAGACCTCTAGTAATCTCACCGTGTTTAAGAAACCTTTTGAATTATACGGATACAATTCCCCTCCCTTCGGTGTGAATGTTTCACCAGCTGTATTTCAGTAAGTTATGAATGCTGTAACAAAATATTTGGTGGGTTTTGAGTAGCACCAAGAAGATGTTATAGGGCACGCTCCTGATAAATCTACTCACGATATGCGTGTATCGTCATTACTAAATTGATTTTCTGAGTTCACTGAAGCTATTCAATCTGATAAATGCACCTCTGGTGTTATACCAGTTCCATGCCTTGGTCGCACTGTGGGTGGCAGTGGTTATAAAACCGATAAAAAACATCTATCTCCTACAGCAAATGAGCCATTATTAACCATGTACCAATCTGTGTTCATTTCTAGGAGCACTTCTGCATTACTCCCGTTTAATTATTTATTTCGCCAATGATACAAGTTGCCTGTTTGACGTCTTATCTTCCAACTAATTTCTTGGTACTCCATCTATGATAAGACGTTGCGTGCATCGATCCACCAGCTTCAAACTTTAGCTGTGTTGAGACTTTTTTCCGCTAAACAACATTCTGCCGTCATGCTTCTCCCGCCCGAATGGCAGCAATCCTTCAGCAGTGTGGTAGACCAGTGGTCTGCATTTCCCGATTACTCACAAAAGCCGAATGTGAGTATCCTCAGACACAACGAAAAGCACTTGTTTTATTAGGCCGTCAAACGGCTCAATGAGTATCTTTTCGCATCAAACTTTATTATTCCTATTGATCATGACGCCTTAGAATTCTTGTATCATCCTGCAAAAGCATTAGCGGACCATCTGCTACCATGATGCAACGGTGGATTATTGCACTGAGTTCGTACACCTACATGGTCGTTCATCGTAGGGCAAAAATGGTTCCTCGCGCAAACTTCTTGTCGAGAATTCCATCATGAGAACCTGATTCAAAAAAATTAGATTGTTTATTGGTTCAACTGTTACCAGTCAAGCGGGATGGCCTCTGTACTGATACTAAAAATGTTTAATTCCCATTTGTTTTCCCTTGCAACATGGCTGGGAGCAACAAGAGCGACGCCGATTTCCTGCTTTTTATGCCGCCGCAAATTTTGTCCATTACTCCGGATGGTTTGTTGCGCTTTGAGGAGAGCGTTATCATTCCACCGACTCAGCGAGGGGCTGTTCTGACAGATGTACGCTCTGGTAATCTGGGTGTTGGTAAAATGAAATCCCTCGCAAGATTGTCATGATGGTGGTCAGTACTGGATTCTGCCATCAAATACACTGGTAACAATTGTGTTAAATATGCACAAATAATTTATAACTAGTCTTCACGGTGGTACGGTGGCCAGTTATTTGTGAAACACTTCATCGAGTTCATGCCGATTACTGCGGTTCTTTTCTCGGTAAATAATGTATTTTAATTGTTATTGACGCATATGCACGTTGGTCTGAAATTTTTCCAACTACGTCCCAAAGTGCCGAACTCATACAGGAAGCAATGAAGAAAGTATTCAGTCATGAAGTTGCCCCATCTGCTTTAAGTCACTGATAGTGGCACAAACTTCATTGCAGAATCCCCTGAGTAATGGTTAAAGGATTGTGGATGCCGGCATCTATTTACCATTCCACGACATCCCTACTCAAATGGGCTTGCTGAGAATTTCCATCCGGACACTGAAGTCTGTTATCACTTAATTCTCGCCTACTAGTTTTGTGGACCTGGACCGTGGGATTATTAATTTTCTAATGCAATATAGAAATGCCATTCATTTCGTTCCTGAGAAGAGTTCCGCGATTCCATTCAAACGTTGCTCGTTTCGTAAGAGTATTCACTGTGCCTAAACAACTGATGTAACATTTTTTCAAGTGTAATGATCTACGGCTTGCTACAGGAAAAATACTTTCATCAAATGGCAAAAGTATGGCTACCATTCTTGATCCCTCTTGATCCCTCTTGTCAACGGAAACACATTAACCATGTGGAGATCAATACCAGACTTTGGTCTGTTAACGACCCTCTTGATGTTTTACATACTAACGATTCCTTTGTATCTGATAGTATGGTGTCCGAGCAAAACGTTTTGTCTAAAGAACACACCAACTGCGAAGAACTTGAATTTTCTAATCCGAGAAGATCCAGATAATTGCGACCGAAATCACCACTAAACTATAAACATCCACACGCTCATCCAAGGTGTGGCGGATTTGATTAACGTGATTGGTACTTTATTAATTGCTGTATTTATTATTCTGTGTTAATATTCCATATGCTGTATATATACACCAAACTAAATACGTACGTGCTCCTTTTTACGCTATACTGTATCTTGGATTTCTGGTTCGTCTGGCTATACCGATATACGTGCGGAACTTTATCCTGACGCACATCCATCTGGATGAGATCAGGACAAGTTCGCGTTGCTTGTTTGAGTCATTCTCAGCCCTTGAAGTCAGTATTGATTTCTTTACATTCAAGTTCCAATATTTCTCCCACCGCAGCACCCTATGCAACTCCAACATATTTTTCACTAATCTCCCTGAACGCCTCCTGGGCCAAATGGAATTTTATCAAACTGGTTCCGTGAATGTGCTCCAGAATTTCGTGCAATCACATCTAATCTGCTCCGTTTTTACACCCCTCATCAGTTACCAGCCATATGTGTAGCCAACTATCCTTGGCGGCACTGGTGTCCCGTGATGTTCTTGGGACCATTTTGTGACCGATATTTTGAGTGCCAAGCCAAGAATGTAGTATTATATTAACTTGATGGACTGGGAAATATTCATCAAGCCGCCCAAGAACATTGCAGTTTTTCCCCAAGGTTCTGTTCAATCGCTCATATTTGTCCCTGCCATTTATCAATGAATTTCTGTGTTTGTTGTCAAAAGTGATACAGTCATTCACAATTTTGAGTAAAAAATCACGTACCTTTATTACCATCGGTTGACATGCAGTACGATCATCGTAGATCGCTCTAGCCAGCATAACTAGTTCTTCTGCGACATAAGTGAGAGAGTTCACGTATAATGAAGATAATAAATGAAAATTAATAATTCGGGTGTAGTAACCTGCTACCAAAAATGCACGACGTCTGGGGTACCGCCCAATCATAGATAAGAGCGGTCGGAATGCAAGGATTTGACTCGAACCATAGACCTACAAACAGTAAGTTCGCACCTTAACCACTGAGACAATGCCTTTACTCATGTAGGTTTTAGTTGTAAATCTAAAAACTTGGGGGTGGGTGGACCAAGGTGCCTGATTCGCTCCTGTGGTTTTCTTCGCATGACCAATCCGGGCAAAATATGACATGGAAAGTTCTAAATGACTTCCTCAATCTTACGTCTCCTATTTTGAGAAGCGGAGGGCGTCATTCAGGTTATTTAAACTGCAGCCTAGAGAAACAAATAGCAATTCACATTTAGCGTGCCCCGGGAATTTCGATTGGGACAAACATCATGCTCGTGCATACGGTCTTCTAGCCATTCTCGGGAGCGGCAATCTTTAGGTGATTTATCTTTGGGACACAAATAATACCACGAGTAATTTGCGCAGTGACAAGAATAACCGATTCAGCAGTGAACAGAATTCCGAAATGCAGTTGAACGAGGCCAGGATACGCAGAAGAATCATTTGGTTCCAGGTGACCCCTCTGTTAAGACGTAGTTAATATGTAAATGAAAATATTTTATCTATCAGGAACAACTACTAACACACCGCTACGCACAACTACGCTCCCTAATAACGTACTGATGATGTCACCTCGATTGTTGATGAAACGTGTACAATCAAATTGCCCGGCTGAGTGAACGAGCTATCGACCAAACTGACGCCTTTCAAAGGCCTTATCTAAGTAGCCGATAAAGTTGTAAAGGGCTGTATGAGTACTCATTCAAAGTCGATGGCGCTAAGTTTGACGATCCGCCTCTATCGCGGTTGGAGTGAATACGAGAAGAATTGAGGTTTGAGCAATGTGTTTGAGTCTACAAACGACCGATAATCTGTCCTACCTGTATCAACCGACTGGCTTATTTTATTCGTCCGGGGCATCTATTCTGAAATAATATGTCAGATTTGTAAAGGCGTTTTGATACGTTCATAAGGCCTGAGGATACCGACGAAGTTAACTGAATTCCTTCTCCTTTTACCGAACGATTTATGGACGAGTGGTTTGATGAGAAAACCCAATCCATGATTTGCGGGGATGAGAGAACACGAAAAAGACAAGTTTCAATTGATTTTATTTTGGCAACACACAACATATTGCATTTCGTTAGGAATAGATGTTGTGGACAGAGTCAATAAGGGTTTCAGCTCGTATCTGGCTTTGCACAGCTCCATTAGATGAGTTGTATGATGGGCTATCTCGGGGACCTAAAAGTAGATTGTAACCAGGATCTAAGCATAGAAACAAATGATTCACCATGGAGAAGGAAGACCGGGAATCATAAATGTCGAGCACAGTTATTGACTAATGTCTAAGAATGCCCTCAATAGAACAGAAAGATGTGTTCTCGCGAGATTTACCAACAGAATTCAAAATTGTCGAGACAATACGGCCAATATGCCGAATAGTTGAGAAGATTGTCAGCGAGGCACACTGAAAGTCAAATAGATTTTGGGTCCGCGAATAACACTGGTATTTGTGAGAGGGGTTGCTGAGTATCGGTATATCCGAATTCCGAACATTTCGAAACGTTTTGATGAAGACTCGCGCGATGCTAGTGAAGAATACGCGGAATATTTCAGCCACGAATAAGATGAGTGAACCTGTGTGAACTCTTCAAAACAACATACGTAGTAAAGCTATGGCCGGTTTCGCCCGTCTTGAGACTCATCAGGTAGTCGCATTCCCAGAGTTTCCTTCAAACTCATGTTTTACTTGAACTCGACAGAATTTGTCAAATTCTCCCGCTTGTAAACGACTTTGGTTTCGACAGGGGACACAAGAGAACCCCCAATCATGGTGTTCTTCCACTGAATGATCATCTGGAATACAAAGATGATGGCATCTCAGGAAGTGCAGCTAACTGATGAGCCCCAAGAAAGGCGAAACAGGTCGTCAGCTGTCTAAAACGTTTCACCAAGAATATGAGTAGTCCAGTTTATGTAGCCAGTACTGCTGTGCCAATAGTGAGGTATTTGAAGTGGTAACGAACGTCCATGATAAGAGGATCCTGCTGGCAACAGCCATAGATCGTGAATGTGGAGGAAGCGAAACCGATCGAGACTGTTTTAGGAATTTTGAAATCACTCAGACAACATGATAATCCGCCAAAGAAATACAAGTTAGTCCTCCGAACAGGGAAGTGTTTGGGTTCTTTTCGGTTACCTATCATCCGCCATTAGATAAAATCTTATGAAAAAGCTCGAACCAGTAGACGGCCTGCGATTTTCATCGAACGTCCACAGTAACGATTGGTTTTGGGGGTTCCAAAAATATTGGACGATTCTTCCAATCAACAATAATATGTTATGTTTTTCGGACAGATATCACACTCAAGAAGTGTTTTTGTGTGTTTGTCCCTGATCAAATCTAAATGGTGTAATTATTTGCAGATTTCCTCCCTTACGGAAACTGTGAAAAAGAGCACAGTACCGGTGTAACGATGATACTACTGATCGGGAGGCACGCGAGTAATATGTGTTGTTCGCAGAAATTCGCTTTGCGTCGGCTGAAAAAGGGAATTATGTTGCGGAATTCGTGGGGCCAGTTCGCAACATTTGCTTGGATTTGACCAACGAAAGAGTGAAGGCAAAGAATCTCTAGGAAGACTCGTTTGGATGAAGATCTGTGTCCAGTTTTTGTAACTAAGATGCAGATTAGAGTTTCGCTTCCCTGTTCAATTGTCTATAACCGGTCAGTTAGCATTTTCGGATAAATAACTCCGCAGGGAAGGTTTTTTTCCTT
>NW_008752140.1:277280-279746 GCF_000715545.1 Opisthorchis viverrini | reverse complement strand
GAAGGAAATTATGGAATGAACGTTCGCCCTGATTGTCCCCGATTGCAGATGCACGGTCGTCTTGCAAACAGTCCACGCGAATCTTTCCTACGATTTTAAATGTTCTCGTGGCTCATCAAATATCAGACCATTTGAGTGACCTTTTCAATTAGAACTCATCCGGTTAGTGAACTAAAACTGGAAAACCACTGCTGGCCACGAGTGACCTTGGGCGGTTGGGTAAATGGCCGGAGTCAAAACGCGATAAATTGGAATTGGAGATGCGATAATCCGAATTGGGAGAACATGGCAAGTTTAGTCTCAACAATATGGTGCAATCTGAGAACAAGCAGACTCACTGGTTGCACCGTTGTAGGAAAGTTTAATTCTGGGGTTAGGTTGGATGAGAACATAAAGGTGGTTGGATTCGAAATAGTAGTCCAACAGGTTGGAATGAATGCCGTGGTGTTGGTTGGGGTCAATGAATCGCATAGGCAAGTGGGCCCGTTTGGGAGGAGAAATGGGACAATTGCGGGTGTGCTATCAAACTGAGTATGGCAATGGCGTGCCATCATTGATCTGACATTCTTCAGTTTTTGGAGAGCCACGTGATGGTGGTCGCACTTGAGATCATTCAGCTGGGGGTGTGCAGCTCATTGAGCAGCGGTATTCATTCCAGCCTGGTCGAGGAAACAAGCTGAGACAAAGCCGATATGGGATTGTAGGCTTTCTTGGTCCGCCTGGCGATCCCGGAGTTGTAGATCATAGGCCAGGTGGAGTGGATATGAGCTAACCAGGTCGTCCAAAACGGGTACTTCCGAAGTTCAAAGATTGGGAAGATGATGGGATGGGAGGAGATTCGCAAAACATGGTGAATATGTGGAGATATAAAATGGGATAATATGCATTAACAAACACAGGGGGTAAAATCTTGACGCCTGCCGCAATTAGGGTGATGACAAATGCTTATATGGGGTAGGGAATAGATAAATTTTTACTTAGGAGTCTAGCGCCCAAGGGTTGAGTTTGCTAACGTACCATATTACATTGCAAGGGGTCTAACAAAAGCCGATAAAAGCGTGTAGTGGCGTGGTTTAGGAATCAGATGCATAAAGACTGGCGGGCGTTGACTTCTAAAATAGACGGCTGATCTGGTGTTCATTACATGAGTTGGGTTATGCCAGGAGAGAAAGCGTGTGCAAGAGAATTAGTCACTAGTCCCCGAAGCACCGCTCTCAGCTCTCTTCTGTAGACGGTGCATAGCAAGTATCTACCACTAGTCAGTGTCTATCACTGGGAGCGGTGAGTAGATGTTTTGTCAGTTTGGGTGACGAAATGGGCTTCGGTGCGGTGTAGCATCTTTTGTGACGAAAGCAGATACACATTCTCTACTAGTCCCGTGAATTTTGGCATCCAAGGTTTTTAGTAACCTATCGTGGCGTAAAAACGCCTTACAGGAGAAACAAGGTGAAAAGAAGTCAGTAGGTTTTGGTTAAAGATGTCACTGACGCGGTGTGTATTTCTCGACAGGAAGAAGTCATCCCAATCTTGGGAAGCAAACGTGGACGAAAAAGCTTGTAAAATATCGGGTGAGAAGAGATGAAACATGGATGGACTCAGAGGAGCAGCTTGGCCATAACTGACTACGTTGCAAGAGACAACACACCGGTCACTTCCTGGGAAGCGTAGGCTAACTACAGCTTCGGCCAAATGGCCATCGTTGGAGAATATTAGGTCCAGAGTATGTAAGCCACGAGTAGGACTATGTACAATGTGAGACCAGCCCCCCACACCAAGTTGCGCAAGCAGCGCGGTGTAACGGGCGGGGCCAATGGCAGAGGACCAGGTGATTTCCGGCAAGTTGAAGTCACCCAACAGAAGTTTAGATGAATGAGGAAGGGCATGCGCAGTGGAAATGATACGGTAAAGATCAGCAATAGAGGCGGGGGAGGGGGCAGGTGGTAAATAAATACAACCTACTAGTACCGGTCGTTTGGTCTGTACTATGGATACCCAAATGGTCCCTGGAATCCCTTTCAGGTAAGATTCGTCAAATAGGGTTGCACGAAAATCTGACTTGGAATAGATGGCACAGCCACCGGCCCTTGAGTTTTTCCTATCGGAGCGGTAGGTGTCATAGCCAGGGAGTTTCATCTGTGAGCCATGTTTCAGGCACACGGATAATACTTGGTCGTGCAATGGCCACAGTCGCTCGGAGATTATGGATTTTGGGCAGTAATGAGCGGGCATTGAATAACATTATTGACAAGCTCATTGGCGATCAGGTGGTACTAAGTAGGAAATTTGTAATCTCACTCACGCTGGGAATCTGCATTGGAGGGACTAGGTACCCGGTGGTTAGGTTATATGAATCAGGGTCCGGAGTCTGGGATGAGTATTCAGTACTGTATGTAGATGGGTAGATTGTCTTTGTAATAGGTTTGAACCCACGGTAGGATGTACTGGGTCAGGTTCAGTATAGGGTAC
>NW_008752140.1:263255-274302 GCF_000715545.1 Opisthorchis viverrini | reverse complement strand
TCGTCCGGGGCATCTATTCTGAAATAATATGTCAGATTTGTAAAGGCGTTTTGATACGTTCATAAGGCCTGAGGATACCGACGAAGTTAACTGAATTCCTTCTCCTTTTACCGAACGATTTATGGACGAGTAGTTTGATGAGAAAACCCAATCCATGATTTGCGGGGATGAGAGAACACGAAAAAGACAAGTTTCAATTGATTTTATTTTGGCAACACACAACATATTGCATTTCGTTAGGAATAGATGTTGTGGACAGAGTCAATAAGGGTTTCAGCTCGTATCTGGCTTTGCACAGCTCCATTAGATGAGTTGTATGATGGGCTATCTCGGGGACCTAAAAGTAGATTGTAACCAGGATCTAAGCATAGAAACAAATGATTCACCATGGAGAAGGAAGACCGGGAATCATAAATGTCGAGCACAGTTATTGACTAATGTCTAAGAATGCCCTCAATAGAACAGAAAGATGTGTTCTCGCGAGATTTACCAACAGAATTCAAAATTGTCGAGACAATACGGCCAATATGCCGAATAGTTGAGAAGATTGTCAGCGAGGCACACTGAAAGTCAAATAGATTTTGGGTCCGCGAATAACACTGGTATTTGTGAGAGGGGTTGCTGAGTATCGGTATATCCGAATTCCGAACATTTCGAAACGTTTTGATGAAGACTCGCGCGATGCTAGTGAAGAATACGCGGAATATTTCAGCCACGAATAAGATGAGTGAACCTGTGTGAACTCTTCAAAACAACATACGTAGTAAAGCTATGGCCGGTTTCGCCCGTCTTGAGACTCATCAGGTAGTCGCATTCCCAGAGTTTCCTTCAAACTCATGTTTTACTTGAACTCGACAGAATTTGTCAAATTCTCCCGCTTGTAAACGACTTTGGTTTCGACAGGGGACACAAGAGAACCCCCAATCATGGTGTTCTTCCACTGAATGATCATCTGGAATACAAAGATGATGGCATCTCAGGAAGTGCAGCTAACTGATGAGCCCCAAGAAAGGCGAAACAGGTCGTCAGCTGTCTAAAACGTTTCACCAAGAATATGAGTAGTCCAGTTTATGTAGCCAGTACTGCTGTGCCAATAGTGAGGTATTTGAAGTGGTAACGAACGTCCATGATAAGAGGATCCTGCTGGCAACAGCCATAGATCGTGAATGTGGAGGAAGCGAAACCGATCGAGACTGTTTTAGGAATTTTGAAATCACTCAGACAACATGATAATCCGCCAAAGAAATACAAGTTAGTCCTCCGAACAGGGAAGTGTTTGGGTTCTTTTCGGTTACCTATCATCCGCCATTAGATAAAATCTTATGAAAAAGCTCGAACCAGTAGACGGCCTGCGATTTTCATCGAACGTCCACAGTAACGATTGGTTTTGGGGGTTCCAAAAATATTGGACGATTCTTCCAATCAACAATAATATGTTATGTTTTTCGGACAGATATCACACTCAAGAAGTGTTTTTATGTGTTTGTCCCTGATCAAATCTAAATGGTGTAATTATTTGCAGATTTCCTCCCTTACGGAAACTGTGAAAAAGAGCACAGTACCGGTGTAACGATGATACTACTGATCGGGAGGCACGCGAGTAATATGTGTTGTTCGCAGAAATTCGCTTTGCGTCGGCTGAAAAAGGGAATTATGTTGCGGAATTCGTGGGGCCAGTTCGCAACATTTGCTTGGATTTGACCAACGAAAGAGTGAAGGCAAAGAATCTCTAGGAAGACTCGTTTGGATGAAGATCTGTGTCCAGTTTTTGTAACTAAGATGCAGATTAGAGTTTCGCTTCCCTGTTCAATTGTCTATAACCGGTCAGTTAGCATTTTCGGATAAATAACTCCGCAGGGAAGGTTTTTTTCCTTTCATTTGGTGCCGTGACCAGGTTAAGGATGAAGATCCCATGGCCGCAAGCCTTTGAGGATGGGGATGTTTGGACCTTCCTGGAGGACTTTGAGGGAGTTGCGGAGGCTGCCGGGCTGGAGACCGACCGGGGTAAGTTGGCAGCGCAGAACACCTTCCAGAGGGGGCGGGTGAAGGCGGCCTTGGATCCGGCCAGATGAGGCCCTCCGAAGATGGACTGGGACAGCGCAAAGGAAGTCCTCGCAGCGGAGTTCGACACGCCGGCCGACCGCCAGAAGGCTATGAGGCGGTTCAAGACGGCCAGGATGGCACCCGGATCGGACCCGACTGCGTTCTTCTCCGGCCTGCAGCAGTTGTTGGATCGCGCTTTGCCGACCCTGGACGGAGTGTCGCGACACCAGTTGCTGTCGGATCAGTTCGTCGAAGGTGTGCAGCATGCGCTCGGTGCCCAGTTGCGGTTGGCACGAGCAACTGGCCAATTGAGTGTGGAGGAGATGGTATTTCTGGCCCGGGGGCTGCCCCAGGAACCACTGGCCACGTTGCAGTCGCAGGAGAACGGGGATGGTTCATCAGTGGAGGAAGTGCAGACCAATGTGGACCAACTCACCGAACAGCTGGCGGAATCGCGAAGGCACGCTCGAACCAGCCGGTGCTACATATGTGTCAAGCCTGGCCACTGGAGGATTCAGTGCCCCCGTAACCGATCGCTTGTACACAATAAGACTTTAGAGTACTCCTCCTTTCCTGGGTGGGTCGCGATTAGTGCACTGACACAAGCTACCGTACAAGCCATTGTCGAGGTAGACGGAAAAAGGAGTTATGTTTGATTGATACCGGATATCGATTGAAGATTGACGGACTGTCAACGCACTCGATACGCCTAGGCGACAACTCCGTGCAGCACGCGTTCCTCATCAGCCCAGACGTAGAGCAGACAATATTGGAGGGTGATGTTCTCAAGGGCACAGATGCCGTGATTGACCCAAAGCAGGGAAGGCTGGTGACAACTTATGGCGCAGTCAAGCTTGAAGGTTATCCAGGCACTGTCGTGAGGGAGCTCTGTGTCTGGAAACTTCCGTCTTGTAATGTATCGTCAATACGGGCCGTGGTTGAGGAATATTCCGAACTGCTTACGGGCGATGAGGATCCGTTTGGCTTCTGCCCGTGGATTGAACACGAAATTCCCCTGTCATCAGAACGCTTTCGACCTTATGGTCCCCGTCCGCTGCCGATCCATCTACGGGAGGATGTCCATAGACAGATTCAGGAGATGTTGAAGAACGGTATAATCGAAGAAGCCAAAATTGCGCACAATTCCCCGGTTGTGCTCGTAAGGAAGACGAACGGAATATACAGATTTTGCGTGGTGTTCCGGCGCTTGAATGAATTGACCGTAAATCGGGTTGTGGCTGTGCCTTCGGTTGCAGAGATTTTCGATTCCCTCCAGCATTCCGGGTACTTTACTGTGTTTGACTTGCGTTCCGGATATTGGCAACCACCTGTCAAGGAGGAGGACCGGGAGGAAACGGCGTTTACGGTTGTGGACACCCAATATCAATTTAGACGAATGCCGTTTGGTTTGTCCGGGGCACCATTCACATTCCGGCACTTGATGCTTCGTTTAACGGAGGATCTTTAGAAAGTTGCCGTGTACGGAAACGATATCTTTCTGTACAGCAATTCGGAACCGGAGCACGTAGCTCACTTGAAGACTGTGTTGGAGCATATTCGGGAAGCTGGCCTGCGGATAAGTGAAGCCTTAGACACAACTCGCTCGTAGTTCGGTGACACTGCTGGGGCATAAAGTGAGTGAGGGAGAAGTTAGCCCATTGCCCGAAAAATTAGCAAAGATCAAGGATTGTGCTGTTCCCAGTTCAAAGCAGTCTGTACTGCAGTTTCTTGGACGAGCAGTATACTACAGCCGGTTCGTTAAGAATTTCAACAAGATCACTGCGCCACTGTACGATTTGCTCGGTCAAAATCGGAAATTCGAATGGACCGGAGAAGCATATGAAGCTTTTGAGCGTGTCAAAGAGCGGATGTCGGATCAGCAACTGACCTGCAAACTTCCCAGGGTCGGAGAGATGTTAATTGTTGCAACGGACGTCAGTGATCGCGGTATCGGCGCAGTCCAAAAGCAGAGAGATGGAGTTATCGAATATGCCAGTCGCGTCCTGATTAACGCTGAACAGAAGTACTCCACCATTGAGAAGTAATGTTAAGCGATCGTCTGGGCCCTGGATAAGTGGAGACTATTTCTGCTTGGGCAAAGGTTTCATGTCGAAACCGATCACAAACATCTGGAGTGGATCCGGACCACCAGAGACCCTCGCGTGAAGCTAGCACGCTAGACACTCCGGTTGCATGAGTACGACTTCACAATCCAGCACGTGCCGGGGGAGGAGAACCACTTGACTGATTGGCTATCAAGGCCAGAAGCTGAAGATGAGGTCCCCAAGATCATGATTAGAGCCAATGTCCTCGTCATTGAACTGGATCCCGGAAAGTTGGTGCAAATCCAACGGCGGGATCCGGTGTTACAAAAGGTTGCAGCCACCTTGTTGGATGGAAGGACCGTTGAGAACGGAGAGGGAGACAAGGAATTAGAAGGTTTCCAGGGTCACTTGATCGGCTGACGCTCGATGAAGCTGGCATAAATTCCTGGATCTCCACCGATTCAGATGTTGTGCTGCCCGTGATACCTCGCGTCTTGAGACGGAATCTCATCGTTGTATGCCATGAGATGGCACATTCAGGGTGCACCAAGACACACGACCAACTTCGCCAAAGGATGAGAAGTGACGTGGTGGATTATATGGTGTCCTTTAAGCGTTGTCAACTAATGAAAGCGGATACGACAGGGGCGACACATTCCATGGAACCCATTCCTGTCTCAGAAATAGGCGAGTTGTGGTCAGTTTACTCCATGAGCCCTTTTCCGGTGACAACCAGGGGGAACCAATACATCGTGCCGATGACACAACACCTGTCGCGAGGGATTGAGACGGCAGCCGTGCCGAATCAGCGGGCGACGACAATCAGCGGAGTGGTAATGCATCACATTGTGGCCAACCATGGGGTGCCAAAAATGACCATAACTGATCAGGGGCCTTGCTTCGAGAGCGAAGAGTTTCATAATTGCTTGCAGAAGCTGAGTGTCAGACGGCTAAGGACGGCACCATACCACCCGCAAACAAGTGGCCTGACCTAACGTAATAATCGAACGATCCAGGAGTGGATTGCGGCCGAAGGAGGTGACTGGGAAATTAAAGTGCCAATGGTGTTGTTAGCTCATCGTGCTTCCAGGCAGTCAACCACAGGCAAGTCCCCGTTTATGCTAATGTACGGCCGACATCCGCGCCTTCCGGTTGATCAAAAAATTGAGTTGTGGCCAGCAACGCGCTTGTCTCCGGAGGAGCCGTTCAGGAATGAACCAGGCACAAAACGGCAAGTAGAAAGGTCCGAACGTTCCCTATAGGCACGAAGGTCAAGTGGAAGGATCACCTGAATCCTGGAAGGAGTGGACTGGGTTCGCGGAAGCTAGGCAGTCGATGGCAAGGGACGTTCGTAGTCACCGATCGCTGGGGGAACGTCTATACCATTCAAGATGGTCGGAGGTCGAAAGTAGTGAATGGGACGCAGCTTTGCAAGTGGCAAGATACACCTGAAAAGCGGCCGAATAGACCCGCTGCCGAAGCCGACCTGACGGAAGGAAATGAAAATCGATGGCATGCGAACGAGCTTCAACGGGTGGAGGTGTGTAACGGTGATACTACTGATCTGGAGGCACGCGAGTAATATATGTTGTTTGCGGAAATTCGCTTTGCGTCGGCCGAAAAAGGGAATTCTTTTGCGGAATTCGTGGGGCCAGTTTGTAACATTTGCTTGGATTTGACCAACGAAAGAGTGAAGGCGAAGAATCTCTAGGAAGTCTCGTTTGGATGAAGATCTATGTCCAGTTTTTGTAACTAAGATGCATATTAGAGTTTCGCTTCCCTGTTCAGTGGTCTGTAATCGGTCAGTTGGCAGTTTCGGATAAATAACTTTGCAGCGAAGACCTTCTTCCTTTCACCGGCAGTCCTGATGGTCGAACTCGAATTAGTCACACGGCGCAATAGCTGGGCATCCGTGCCCTTTCAAGCAAAATACTTACAGGTTGAATCGAACGAGTTCTGCACAAAAAGAGCTAGTCTCGTTAACCGAAAAACGGGATATATACCACCCTATAGAAAATGACCATATTGTTAGTCAGAAAGTTTCAAAGCGGTTGTCAAAACATTGAAACCACGATACACACTCAGAGTAAGACAGAGGAATATATATGAACTAATCCGAGTTCATTAGTCACGGGCATCATTTCGGGCTTGTCGTTCTACTGCTTTACCGCACCAGTAATTCCGGCTTTCTGTCGGTTGAACATCGGGAATGTCCGGGAAATGTTCCTCAAAATTATGCGGTTTTGAATAACCCACGCAATGATTCCAGCCTGATTTGCAGCCCATATCATGCTTCAGCATATTCATTAGCAGTTTTAAAATATCTATCTGTCCATCTATTCATCCATCTATCTATCTATCTATCTATCTATCTATCTATCTATCTATCTATCTATCTATCTATCTATCTATCTATCTATCTATCTATCTATCTATCTATCTATCTATCTATCTATCTATCTATCTATCTATCTATCTATCTATCTATCTATCTATCTATCTATCTATCTATCTATCTATCTATCTATCTATCTATCTATCTATCTATCTATCTATCTATCTATCTATCTATCTATCTATCTAGAGATTTGTAGGAAACCACATGAAGTGGTTTCTGGGAGTAACTCTTGTTCCAATCAAAAGATGTTTTTATTGAGAATATTGAGACAGCTCTTAATTGGCAGTGTTCGTCGATATTAACTCGGATGGTAGGTGCTTCTGCAACTGAAGTGACAACTTATTTGACTGTCATGGGAATGTGAAGTGCTCACTCTGATTTCTAAATAACCAGTGGCGTAAGAAACACCTGTTCCAATGGATAATTCAAAATACCGAAAAGTGCGCTGAACACATACTCTATAGCCCCATCGTTGCGGAGCACCAGTAGGTCATAATGACCTTGAAATATTCCAACTGGGAGACATTCCATCGCCTGAAATAAACAATAAGCAGACACCTATCAGTTCATTATCAACAAGAATAGCGTCTTGTTCCATACAAAAGAAGAGCGGCTCATCATGCGACCGTAATTTTACACTCTAATGCACACGCGTTAGTGTTGAAAAATCCGGTTGATCAATGAACGTCAGTGTTTAGCACTGATAGTGCCACTTAAGTTTGTTCGTTCGGGTCCGAGGCACTCATTGCACCATCACGGAAAATCACATCACGTGGCGACAAATTGACCGGCTCCTCGAGTGTCAACCGTCCAGATGGAAGATTTATCACCGTGTAAATCTATTATTCCTCTGAGTTACTTGTAAATGATTCATAAAATTTCCACTTCTTTTTGTACCGTAGCAAACAAACCTATGAATATTTAGGTACCCAAATCCATTGCTTGGTTATCCGGGAAGTGAAACTGGCTAGGCTTGGATATATACATGCCTGGACTGGCAACCTTGCTGAATTCGGTCTATGGAACCTGGAGTTCCTAATCAAGTATTTTCAACATTGACCGTCACATCACCTTGCAAGATCAGAGACAAAAGTGCTTGGGAGGATAGTGAGAAATTTCGGACATACAACGAATGGCTTGATAATTCTGCGGCTAACGGACGGCCGTGATGGCTTAATTGCCATAAATCCTCTTCATGCTCCAAAACAAAATAATAAATTTTCTTGAGAATCAAATGGAATACCACCGGCTGCTGAAAACCACTGGACTACCCATCCACAACGGACAGGCTTATCTGCAACAGTTGTGTTTAAACTTACGTATTCCGAATCTAAAAGCCAGGCATACTAGTAGTCGTCCCCTAGACAAATATCGATTTCCATGTCAAAAAAAATGAAATCCCGCGAAACCGAAATTTCAAGCTCAGGTGTTGTAGAAAGTATTTTTTTATTATAACCCACCCATAGGTCTTTAACCATTTATACTAGGTACCTATTTTTTCTTCAGGGATCCCTAATTATATGCGGTCACAGAGATAAGCAGGTCTCCCTTCTTCAGTAGGCTTAATAGGTGTCAGTGCTCAACGCGTTTAAAATTCTGCATAATCGTCCCTGACGACCTGCCGCCATTCGCCCGCCAATTCAGTTATTCCTGAATATCGCCTTTTCCAACAACTGAGTTTCTCGTTCCTGACCGGAAACACCGCTCATCGCAAAAGTTTACACTACTATTCCTCAACCTACTTCGAAGTATTCTATTATGACACCGCTCTCGTCTTCCTCCTCTAAGCGGTTGCCGGACCCCTAATCCCCATCAACTATCTCCACAGTATATCCAAAGAGGTGGCTCGCAGCCAGAAGACCCAGCTCCCAACCCCCAAATCCATCGACGCCGGCAAAAACTGTACCACAGACAACCACCGATTGTTCAGTAGTCCTAACCGACATATCTTTGCTTCCGCAACCTGGCAGCACTCTCCATTCACAACTACCAGTAGAATCTCAGGTCCTGAAAGACATGGAAAATCTCAGAATCCGTCTACAGAATATGGAAAGTGAAATGTCTTCCTTGCAAACCACACAATCGATTGCGTGTCTCTTAAATCCTGATGCAACATGTGATCCTACAAACTTAGAAAAAGCGTCTATTATAATTGAAACGATTGCGTCAGAGATTTGTCACCGCATCCAATGTCGGCACCAGGTCCACGTATTCAACGCTCCTGATCGAACGCCGCTTGAGCACACCAAAACTGCCAACTTGACAGCACGTGGCATTCTGGATACCATGTGCACTGCTCGGCGGCCCTGAGAGTCGAAACCATCCATGTGCTGCCCGATAATAATGCAATTCCGGGATGAAATAGATGCTGTGCGTCTGCTAACAGCCCGGACTCTTCTCTCATCTACCAAAAAATTCCATACCTTGAAACTTAAAACTGCTCGTACAAGGAGGCAAAGACAGCTTACAAAAAGGTCACCAGAACCTGTTGCATCGTTACACACCAGTACTTGCGCTGATCGGTGCCACAATGCCACACAAAGCTGTCTGTTGGACCTAGGTTCTGTACCCCACGCTCATGTCCATGAGCCCTCCACTCCTATCTCTGAGCATCCGCAAATGTTACCTCCGACCTGCACCACGCCAACGAGATCGACTGCTGGTTTAGGAGATATGGTAACTACTCAGCCCACACATGAGGCTGTGGTGGAGAACGCTAGCACAGCTCCTCACTCTAGACCTCCTGACCTAATGATACTTCGTGTCTTCCCACCAAAGCACTTCTTTGGACTCAAGCACCTGCTGTTCAAGCCTCGCACCGTAACCCCTTCTCCTGTACCAACTCCCCGAGCTTCTGCTTTTCGCCCTTCTACAAACCTGACCAAATCAGTAATTCCTCATAATCACATCTGTAGCCCCTCTAGCCGTGCATCTCATTTCCCTTGGAAGGGTCCCCAAACCACAATTTCCATCATGGAATCCTATACACTAGCAAATTCCGCCCCTCTGGATACCTGCTACTATATGCCCGGGAACCCTTTTCAGCAACTACCTACTCCACCACAGCCTCCACCCCATCCGAAGCCACGTGCACCCCCACCTCTACGACCTTTAGCTGTATCTCGACTTCCTACTCCAAACCACCTTCAACTACAGCCAACGCAGATGAATCCTGCTCACTCCCAACAGAGGTCACCCCTCCCAGAGCGTTTGATTATATCACTAACTTCCTCACCACACCACGTCCTATCTCCTCACCTTGTATCTCTTAACATGAACCTCTTATTCCATGTCCTCTAAACAGCCCAGTTTAGACACCCGTTCCCTCTGTCCCTACGATTCGACCCTGAAGGCTCTACAAAACAGATCCACCCGCACTCTCGATGCCCCTGTCTTACCCTCTCGTTCCCTGTCTTTTATACACTTCTCCTGCCCTTCCATCCCGCATGACCTAAATCCCGCTGTTTCTGTCGAGCTACCATCCACGGTAACATTTCCTGACTACGTCGATTACATTATTACAAACGATTGCCCGACCTACCCTGTTACTCTTTGTCCATGGAGCTACTCCTCCGAAAATCAGTCTGTACCCTATACTGAGCCTGACCCAGTACATCCTACCGTGGGTTCAAACCTATTACAAAGACAATCTACCCATCTACATACAGTACTGAATACTCATCCCAGACTCCGGACCCTGATTCATATAACCTAACCACCGGGTACCTAGTCCCTCCAATGCAGATTCCCAGCGTGAGTGAGATTACAAATTTCCTACTTAGTACCACCTGATCGCCAATGAGCTTGTCAATAATGTTATTCAATGCCCGCTCATTACTGCCCAAAATCCATAATCTCCGAGCGACTGTGGCCATTGCACGACCAAGTATTATCCGTGTGCCTGAAACATGGCTCACAGATGAAACTCCCTGGCTATGACACCTACCGCTCCGATAGGAAAAACTCAAGGGCCGGTGGCTGTGCCATCTATTCCAAGTCAGATTTTCGTGCAACCCTATTTGACGAATCTTACCTGAAAGGGATTCCAGGGACCATTTGGGTATCCATAGTACAGACCAAACGACCGGTACTAGTAGGTTGTATTTATTTACCACCTGCCCCCTCCCCCGCCTCTAATGCTGATCTTTACCGTATCATTTCCACTGCGCATGCCCTTCCTCATTCATCTAAACTTCTGTTGGGTGACTTCAACTTGCCGGAAATCACCTGGTCCTCTGCCATTGGCCCCGCCCTTTACACCGCGCTGCTTGCGCAACTTTGTGTGGGGGGCTGGTCTCACATTGTACATAGTCCTACTCGTGGCTTACATGCTCTGGACCTAATATTCTCCAACGATGGCCATTTGGCCGAAGCTGTAGTTAGCCTACGCTTCCCAGGAAGTGACCGATGTGTTGTCTCTTGCAACGTAGTCAGTTATGGCCAAGCTGCTCCTCTGAGTCCATCCATGTTTCATCTCTTCTCACCCGATATTTTACAAGCTTTTTCGTCCACGTTTGCTTCGCAAGATTGGGATGACTTCTTCCTGTCGAGAAATACACAC